>NC_056725.1:1089336316-1089606316 GCF_019279795.1 Protopterus annectens | reverse complement strand
CCACATGCTACTACCCGACTGCATGGCCCAACTGGGAAGGAAGCAATGATGAGCCCAGCCTACCCACATGGCTACACCCGACTGCATGGCCCAACCAGGGCTATGACAGGCCTAATGAATCCCCCAGAGATCCCAGAAACCCCAGGAGCAACCTTGACGACACCGGACAACCACAATGACCTCACCCACCGCGCCCAGCCCTACCACCCCACCGGAGCCACCACCAGACCACCAGCAAGAACCTCAACAACTGCGAAACAACAGGAGACACCACAGGACACCAGGAATCACCTACCGCAACACCCTGCCTACCGGACCCCCAGAGAATCACACCAATACCCAGGTAAGCCAAGCACCATACTCATACAGACACTACCCACCAACCATTCACCCACACACACTCTCCTCTCAGTAACCTTCCATGCCAGCAAGCCCAACCTATATTCCCAAGCTCCATCCCCACCTTAAATAATTACTAACAGAGAAACATCAAAGGGAGAGGAGGGAACTAACTCAGTTAAACTAACCCCTTCTCTCTCCACCATCCAAGGCCTACCTGCATCCACAATACCTACAGGTCATCTGGACATAAGCTAGCTGTTACTGTACCACCAACACATGCCAAATGTAACTACTTCCTTTAGCTTCCTACACTTAAACCCATCCGGAGTCCCACCCTTCCTTACCTCACTTCCTTAATTACTCTAATCCCCCTTCACTACCTACATTGCCATGATCCTAGTGATTAGCCAATCCCTTACTCCCTAGCCTAGCTCCCCCCTCCTCCCCTACACTTTACTCGTGGGTCCAGGACAACTTTGTTTGTGCCAAACTGCATTTATTCTTTGACAAGTGGGTGATTTTTTATCCCCTAAGTGCTGTACTTTCCTTGTAAGTATGCTCAGTTTAACAATATGCATTTTATATATTCTGTTGTGTGATATTAGCACAAAACAGCATTACTGTTCAGTGGTGGGCATTAGTAATTCTCATTTTTCATTCTATGGCAAAAACTAATTTGCTTTTGAACAGATAGCCCTGCTGACTATCATGCAATGCAGGTTACAGGCAATGCATGGAGAGCAACAAGACTACATAGCCCTATGTAGAAATTTGTTATAACCAGTCTCGCATCTTCCACAGTTCACTGTAACCTTAGTGTGATGTTCCACTGTCTGCGAGGAATGTTGAGTGCTGTGATACAACAATTACTTTTGTCTTTTACTCAATGTTCACTTCCTCTGCCAGTTTCCAATAATGTTGAACAGTTTCTCCCAACTGTTGTACAAGTTGTTGTGTGGCAGCATTAGAGAATGCACATGTCATGTGACTGTGACTCAGGTGGGTAGGCAGGCTTTCCAATCCCATCTGATATACACTGAAGCAAGCAATGAAATGCCTGCTCAGGGTCTCTCTACCCCTGGAAAGGTGTTATTTACAAAGTGACACATGCCCTGCAAACCATTATTGCACTTAAAAAATAGGCTGTGTTGTTGTCTTTTACATACTTATTGTTTTATTACCATGTTTTTTTATATATATTTTTGATTTAAAATAGTTCTTCTGCCTAATGACTCAAACTGGCTGTAATATATGTAAATGGTGTTGGAGGAAGTATTTTACATCTAAAACATAACATTTCCAAAAATATCCAAATATCTACTTCATTTATTGGTCCCTTACTCCTAAAATGTATAGTTTATTGCCAGTCATTCAGGACTGAAGTCACTAAATAATGACACGCATTTGAGTTTCAGATGTACAAGTTTCCTATTGTCTAATATACAATAATGACTTACTACACAGATGTGTTCTCTCAAACCTCCTTGGATGTGACCCTTTCTTAAAGCTTGTTTTGTTAACTTTTAATCATGTCCATAATCACTTACACACACATACTGCTGATGACCTTACTCCATAGCAGTGATTTTTGAGAAGGGTTCCATCACACTGCAGGTTTAATGACATGTCCCACATCTCCAGTGCACATACTTCTCACCTGTTATGTTTTTCACTGCTTGTCCAATTTATGCATCATAATAAGTTATATGTTGTTTCACCTGACATTTCTGGTTGTCTTCATATCCTTAAGGATTGCAGTCACTAGTGACTGAGATTCTTTGTTTCTCACTTTGCATTCTTCATATTATGTATGCTACTGTCACAGCTGTTATTATATCAACTTTCACAATGTACAGGAGCACTATGTACAAATTTCTCCTAAGTCTGTTCATTTGCCAACACATTTATATATGTCTTTGCCCACTATTCCTGTATTGGGAGTTTGAGATATGTGCCTGGCCTGAGTACAGTTCAAAATCTCTTAAATGCTCATATTGTCCCACAACAGGTTTATACGCTGAATATTTAACGACTGTTTGTTAATGTGAACCACATTGTCAGTAATGTTTACAGTGTCCATGATTTCACTCAAAGAACTGTAGACCAGCATCATCCTTCAATGTCCATTTTTGGTATGTTTTACCTTGCTCATGTACTCTTGATTTACTTGCCTAATGCTCATAATTGCATGTGCACTTGCTTCTAGATCTCTGATTTGTCATGAAACCCTCTTGTTTACATTGTGCACACACAAACATGGTTGTGCACTTGTTTAACAAAACATGGCCACATTACTGTGCTTTGGACTCAAGGTGAGGCTCCTCATTTTGCTATGTCTCTTGGCTTCTTACGTACTTAATTAGGCACCACTTGTGCTAACATGAGTGATTACTTTAGCTTCTTCATGACATGGACACAATGCTAATGAATCCCCAGGACAGTTCTCATCATTCTTATGGCAGCTGGTCAAGTTATTTAACAGAAGGAGTAACATTTGCAAAGATATCAGTATGCTTGCACAGATCAATACACCAAGCATTGAACATCATTGCTGCCCCCTAAAGGAGTGCCCTGTGAGGTATTTGTTCCTACCAAGGATTGCACATGTGATGCTCTCTTTTAAACACTCCCCCAGGATAGGAGACTTTGATGTCAGCGACTTCACTCTCTTCCACAGGTTGATCTTACTATCAATGTAAGTCTGTTACCAAACCTGGTCACTAATAATGAAGGTGGATATCCTGCCTCTATCCCCTCAAGCAAAAAGAAACACAAGGTTTGTTTTATTGCTTATTTTAGAACATTTGAAACCCAGATTAAAAAAAAAAAAATCCTTCTGTAAAATAATGCTGCAATAAAACCCCAAAACATGAAAAATACCAACAAAAAGAAAGCAGTGATGGTGCCTGTGTATAAAAGACTTGGGATATAATTGCAGTAGGCCCAAACCTAAACTTCAGCTCCAGGAGTACTCCAATCACTTTCTGATTTTAGCTCCAGGAGTATTCCTATCAGTTCCTGATTTTGTGCCAGTATAGTAAATGTACCAGATAACACGAGATACATCACATTCCAAGGCAAGGAAATGGGATTCAGAAACATGCTATGCTAATTTCTCTCATTATCTATTCCTGGCATAAGCCAAACAACACCCAGCCAGCTGTATAGCCAATGAGGCCACCCAAACTTGGATGCCCCTCAATGCCACTGGTATGTCGGCCATAATGCTGCATGTTTGAAAGGTAAAGCTTTGTCATGAATAAATAGTACAATCTGAAGCCAAAGTAATAGCATGCTGTGGGGTTTCACTATTAAAGCTCAGTCCAAGTTTAGTAAAACAATTAAACCTGAGTCATCCCCATGTATGAAGGGGTGATCATTAAAAAACACTACTACTCATATGTGGAGTTATCATCTGGGTCAAATAGGCACCACCATGGATGCAGAACCATTTTACAGCTCTGCATGCATCCAGGCTTTTCATCATATAATGTCTGCAGTACAACTGCTGGCATACAGATGGCACTTTATCTCCCACTTACCCCTGTCAACTACAAAGAGCAATGCCAATACTTTATAAAATGTAAAGGTATTGCAGCATGTGGGACCAGAAAACTGTTTTGGAATCTGTGTAGGCCACTATGATTCTTTATTAGCATATGCAGCATGAGGAATTTGGGAGCCTTTATTTTTTACAATCAGGCACTGTGTAACCGCTTGGTGTAGCCTGTTACTCAAGTGTACATTGTTTTGCAACCTGATCCCAAGTATGTAAACAATTAAGACATTGCATTGACTCACCTGTTTAAAGATAAAAATATTTCCAAGCTTTCTTCATATTTCTCAAGCCACTGGGCTTCTGTAGGTCTCAAGGAAAGTTTTTGAGAGTTTACCTTTTTGTATTAAGCAAAGCTTTTTATAACTCTGTGAAAAAAAATCCTAAAGCAAAATAATACTGAAATAAAACAAGATATAAATAGGAAGAACATAATGTAAGGAAAAACAAAATCAGATTTCCTAACCCAACAGAATATTGTGGTAATTTTATAACGAAAACCTTGGAGTGGTACTTCTATTTGCTTTTAATAAGAAGAAAAATTATCAGTTTCCAGGTCCTCCGTGGTTTTCAGTTAATTAACAGATCTTGCATGAAAGAAAGTCACGCCTTCTGCTCCAGCGAATATACAAACCTCAAATCACATTTATTTGCACACAGCAATCCTTTCTGGCAATTTAGAACTGCTTTGTATAGAGAGCGTGTGCATTTGGATGTGTGTGTGTGTGTGTGTGTGTGTGTGTGTGTGTGTGTGTGTGTGTGTGTGTGTGTATACGCGTGCATGTGTCTGGGATTGCTGCAGTGCTACAGCAGTACTGCATTTTATGGTAGATAAATGATAAAACAATGACCTAGTGTTGCATGTGTATTACACTGCATTGGACTCCCATGTAATACTAGCAATACATAGCTACATTGCAATTAAATTACTGCAAGCAGCTACAATATGCAGGATTACTGTGTCTGAATTAAATTTGCCTTTTTGCCATGCTTTTTATCTCATTTCAATGTGTGCTGAATCCCAACTGACTATCTGTTGTTCAGTTACATATTTTTTCAACTGCCCTGTTGTCTGCTTGTCTTTGAATCAGGGGATGGCCTTTTTCATACATTCCTCCTTGCACCATACATATTCAGTATCATGTCTCTTTGTCTTACTTGTACTCATTATTAAAATGAATGACATATGTTGACCTACTGTTGATTTTATCACTGCTAAAACTGCTGCAATTGTGGATTCCTAAACTAAAGATGCCACTGACCACTATAAAATACGAGTGCTTGTATTTGTGGAGTTTGTATCTATTCAATTACGCACTATCATGCAACATATTTTCAATGTTAAGACAAGCCAGAATGTGCAATACTTTTATTAACAGAAACAGAGGGAGAGAAAGAGCGAGAGAGTATAAAACAAATATGCTAACACCCACTTAGACCAAATGGAATCCTCTTCATACAGTTGTAAGCTGAGCCAGATATCACTAAACAAACTTTAATAAAAGAAAGATATTGTACAAGAAAGCTGAACCTAGTGACTCTTTTTGTCTCACTTCCTTGCAGATATACATGTAAATCACATGGAACACTAAGTCTTCAAATATTTTGGCACCCTGTTGTGTACATCACCAGCTGCAGACTGTAAGACTGCATTGTTATGATAAGTAGAATGAAAAGTTAAGTAAAGATCTTGTGTTCATCTTCTCATACAATTTTAAGGAAAAATGGCTCGACTAAGTCAACAATTCAGGGTAAAGAAACACTTTAAAGTACATTTTAGTTCTCTACTCCCACAGAGTGTCTTAGGTTCTGTAAATATTAAAAACTACATTTGCAAATGGCATCATTACCAGTCACCCCACAGCACTGGTCAAAATAATAGAATTAAAATCAGGCTTGGTTCTCTTTGTCAGCAGCTGAAAGGCATAAAGTAAAAAAAAAATGTGGATTCACTCAACAGTTTACAAAACGTGATCAGAAATAGAGTGACATGGGGATACATTCAACATTTTGCAAAATACAATCACAAGCAGGGTGACACAGTGGCACTGGGGATATATTCAACATTTTAGAAAATGTAATAAATACTACAGCACAGGGAGATGCATTCAACATTTTGCAAAACGTGATCACAAATATGGTGGCACAGTGGTTAGAGTTATTGTCTTGCAGTGCTTGGTTCCCAACTAAGTTATCTTCACTGCGGAGTATGCATGGTCTTCCTTTGTCTGCATGGGTTACCCCAGATCCCTCTCTCATGCCAAAGATATACATTGAGGCAAACGGGTGAGTCTTTAAATTTTCCATTAGTGTGTGTGCAGTAAACATTTGTGCCTGTGCCCTACAATGTACTGTATACTGATATCCTGTTTACGACTGTTTTTCTACCTTAAGCCCAGTATGTCCTGGGTTAGGTTCCGGCTTCCCCTGTTACCCCGAATAAGGATAAAGCAGGCACTGAAAGATGAGTGAATACAAATAATCAAGTAATAAATGCATACAGCAAAAACATCAAAATGCAGAACATGATTGGGCAACCTGGAACTTCCTTTCTTTGACAAATGTTCTCTATACACAACAGAGTAGAAGCTTATGTTGCATATGTGGTTTAAGTCTGAATCTGAAACTAAGTGGATATTGCTAGTTTAATTCTCTAAATTGCAAACTGAGCTGTAGAATTCTGTTTACAAGGCAATTCATACATGCCTGGATAATATAATCCTCTTAAAATAGATATATAACATCCCATCACTAGATGCAACACAAGTTCATACTTTCACTTACAGAAGTAGTAAAAAAAACATCAACTGTCCTCAGTCCCATTCTTAAAACTTACTTGCATCATTAATTGATATGCCTAGCTTTTTGCTGATAACATCAAGAAATGTTTCCTTTTAAACCTAAGATCCTTCTACCAGTCCTTCATACACCATCATTCATACAGGTATTGATGTATACACACACACACACACACACACACACACACACACACACACACACACACACACACACACACACACACACACACACACACACACACACACACACATACACAGACACACACACACACACACACACACACACACACACACACACACACACACAATTTATTTTATTTTACATTTGTTGACCGGGCTAGTCTAACTGGATACATGTCCATTTTCAGTAGAGGCCCGGGGAGAAAAGCTCCAAGACACATACAAAATACAAAAAAGAAAGTTGCAACAATCCAAGCTAAAACAGCAGGTGATAATAAAATACTAGCACAGTACTCATCGTGAGCAAGACACAAACAGTAAAGTGTAATGTACAAGAGGTGTTACTATTTACATATATACATATATTTAAATTGCAATAACATGGCCATTTGGTTCCTAAAGGATAAGTCTATAAGGGTGAAGCGTATTCATTAGTGTAGAGGCAGAAAGTTAGTCAGGATTAGTACAGGGGCATAACCAATGCGTTTTGAGAAATAGTTTTAGATTCTGTTTAAAAATTGTTAGTGAAGACAGAGATACTAGTTCAGAGGGAAGAAGATTCCAGAGTTTTCAACAGTATTAGAGAACAGAGAGTCTCTTGCCAAGTTATTGGATCTGCAAGTATTGATCAGCAGTTTGTTTGAGGATCGTAGATTCTTAAGACTGCTGTAAGGGGTAATGAGGCTAGCAAGTATTGGTGTGCTAGTGGGTTGATACATGATCTTATGGGCTATAGCAAGCTGGTGAAATTGAAGCTGGTTTAGAAACTCTAGCCATCCTAATTGCTTAAGATTAAGACAGTGGTGAGTTCTAAAAGGAGAGCCAGTGGCAAATCTAGCAATATTATTATAGGAAATTGCCAGTTTCTTGAGGTTGTTTTTAGAAAGATTAGTGTATATAGGTGAAGCATAGAGCAGAGTGGAGATTAAGTGAGTTCTGGCTATAGCAGTCCTGGCTACTGTGGTAAGAAAGGGTTTGATTCTATAGAGGGACCCCAATTTTTTGTTGACTGTTTTTATTGTGCTATTTATATGAGTGTCGAAGTTAAGATTGTTATCTATTGTTATTCCTAAGAATTTAGTGATAGGGTCGGGGGATATGAGAGTGCCATTATTAGATATGAGTGCGAAATTTATTGGGGTGGATTTTCGGGTTGGAGTGAATAGTAACAGTTTAGTTTTTTGGGGGTTTAGGAACAGGCAGTGGTTTAAAAAACATTGTTATCTGTGTTGAATGCTTTTTGGGTAAGGGTCTGTAGTTCAGTTGGAGAAGTGGCTGAACAAATTATAGTAGAGTTGTCTGCATACTGAATACAGGCGGCATGAGGAATTGCTGAGTGAAGGTCATTAATAAAGATTGGAAATAGGAGTGGGCCTAATATGGAGCCCTGAGGAACACCAAGGGAGATGGGAAGGTGATTAGATAGATTATTATTCCATAGCATAGCCTGTTGTCTATTGTCAAGGTAAGACTTGAAACAATTTATGGCTAGGGGTACAAGTGATAGGGATTTCAATATATTTAGAAGGAGCTGGTGATTAACCATATCAAAAGCTTTAGATAAATCAATAAAGACTGTGGAGGAAAGCATATTATTGTTGCGTTTTTTGTTAATGCAGTCTGTGAAGGATAGCAGGGCAGTAGTAGTACTGTGGAAAGGTCTAAATCCATGTTGACAGCTGGCAAGTAAGTTATTTTGGAGTAGGTGGTTTAGTAGTTGCTTATGGTTGCATTTCTCCATTATTTTTGCCAGTGGAGATAGTAGAGCTATAGGACGATAGTTAGAGAAGTCACTGGAGTTCCCACCTTCATGTAGTGGGATGATGTGAGATATTTTCCAGATATATGGGATAGTTCCTTCATTTATGGTTCTGTTAACTACAATGGAGATGGGATAGGCTATGGCTTTAGCCCCTTTTTGTAGGTATTCTGCTAGAAGTTGGTCAGCTGAGGGGGTGATAGGTTTTAGAATTTGGAGAAGGGAGCAGATAAAGGAAGTAGAAACTGGGTGGAACTGAAATGATGGAGGTTGGTTTGTGGTAGAAGTAGGCAGATTTGAGGTATCTGGAGATAGTTAGTTAGCTAGAGTTTGGATGGCGTCTTTGAAGAAAGAATTGAAGGCATTAGCAGTCTGTGTGGGGTTCTCAGGATTAGAGTCTTGTGGGTTAGGTGTGATAGATTGCCCTGGGTATAATAGTTTGTTAATGCTAGTCCAAAACTTTTGTGGTTTCTTTTGGTAGGTTTGCTGTAGTTGGAAGTAAAAGTTTTTTTTGTCTAGGAGGATGGCTTTTTTTTGTATTATTTCTAAGTTGTCTAAAGGTTTGGTGATCCATAGTATTTTTAATAGTATGCCATTTTGCCCAGGATTTGTTTCTAAGAAGGATTTTTTTGCCTGGTAGCATTTGTGAGCCAAGGGGCAGGTTTAGCTTTATTTCTAACAGAGTGAGTTGGGGCGTGGTGGTCAAGGATGGCTAAGAATGTGGAATTGCTTCATTTAGTGGGAGGGATTTTAGTGGTGACCAATTACATTGCTTGAAATCTGTCTGGAAAAAGTCAGGGTTAAATAGCTTTTTGGTGCGTATTGTCCTAAAAGTGTTTGGGTACGATAGGTTGGTTTTATGTCTCATAATAAAAGTTAGTGAGTGGTCACTTAGGTCATCTGGTAGGGTTCCTGTTTTATATATTTGATGAGGAGAATTAGTAAGAATCCAGTCTAAAGTACTTTCTTTGTTATTAGATTTATTAATTCTGGTGGAGGAGAAAATAGTTTGAGAGAAGCCATATAGGTACAATGTTAAACTAACGATATAGGTACAATGTTAAACTATACCTCAGTTTGTTGATTGCTTTCTGGTATGGCTGAAAAAAGATCCATGCATGAGCACATTTGTCTCTCACCTGACATTTTACCATTTTATGACCTGATGTACCTAGACATGTATTAGCCATAGTATGCCATAAGCTAATAGTAGTATTGATGAGGTGTGTTAAATCTTGATAACACAGCATCCAGGTACATTTGAAGGCATGGGGTATTGCTTCAAATGTATTTTTGTACCATAGGTGTGCTTTTTTCAGGCCACAGCCCATTTCTTAACTGATGTTATTGTACTTATAATAATATAAGCACCATATTTCAGGACTAATGGGCCTACAGGCTGATGGCCTTCTTGTTGGCTTTCAGTTCAGACATTTTATTTTTATATTAACCCTTCAAATAACACATACTTTATTAGGCAAATCACGTGTCACTTTGCCTGCGAACAGCAGATTACAAAACAAAACTCACCTATGCTGTCATTAAATAAAGAAAATACATTCTTGAACCTCACATTTGGTGAATCTGTGGCCTTAGTGCAGTAACAGTGTCAGAGTACTGAGAAAAATTCAAGCTAGGGTTCCAGAGAAGTAAATAGTGTGGGAAGAAATAGCCAGGGAATTGTTATGGCTAGGCTTGTATAGGCCCTAGGGCTGATAGCCTCGTACCAACCTATGAATCTATGAACCTAAGTTACCACTGGAGAAACTGAACCAATAAATAAAGGTAATTCAGATTTATGATTCTGCTTGCCTGAGAAAATGATAGAGATTAAAAATATTCAAGATAGTCTAATTAATTTTCAGAATTGCAGCATTTAGACATAAAATCAAGAATAGATGAGACAACAAATAAGACACAGTGAATGCTAGTGAATGCAGGCTTTCGTATTTAGAAGCATGATGCAGTGCTATTAAAAAGTAACTCCTTTTTTTAAAAGACAAGATAGATGATACTGAAAACTGTGAGATATACAATAATATAAGAATATTTAGATTACTTGATGATAAGGAACTGTATCAGTTGGTTTAAATCCATATTTGGTACTGATTTTTCTTAACTGGCAAGACTGAAAGACTGCACAGTTTTGGCTAAAACCAATTCAATTTAATAGTAGACATACAGCGGTAGAATAATAATAATACAGAAGGGAGAAGATGCATGAACAGGGTGAGAGGGAGGCAGGGACAATGTAACTTATGACAGAAGAAGGATAATATTGGCTCGTAACATTATGTAGGCAACAGCTACACATAAAATAGTGTACCAAAAACAATCAGTAACACTTAGCTAATGGCTGGATTAGAACCCATGAGAAGGGCCAAAAATCAGTATATACATGTGAGTTTTATCCCATCATGACATAAAGGAATCATTATTTCACACCATTTAAATAACACAACTGAAGCTCACTGACAACTTACTGAAGCAGAATGGGTGAACAGAGAGAGAGAGAGAGGGACAGACAGACAGATACAGAGAAGAATAACAACAATATGTGAGTGGGACACCTAGGCACATCTATATGATGTTTTAGTCTTACTTATTAAATAATCATTAATCTACAGTGCTTGCCATAGGGAGAAATAAGGAGTGGCAGAGTGCAATGAACAAGACATTAGCAGGATAAGGATGGCTTAATAAGACGCCCTGTTGGGGCTGCAGTGTTTTTGCAAATGATGTGTATTGTTGCACTATTAAAATGTCACATATAAACAGGGTAATTATCTCAACACACCACATAGAATCACCTACTTTATTACATCCAGCAGCTTAGGAACTTCTAAAGTAACTGTTTCACAGTGCTGCCTTTAGTCTGCCTTTTCTCTGTAGTCCCATAGTACAGCAGACTTAAGCACATTTGTGCGAAAGTAACCAAACCACTGTGGATAAAATTAAAGTCATCATCTTTTGCAATAAGAAGTTGAATAGCATTCCCTGTCACTTAGCACTGCTGCATTATGCCAACCTCAGTGAAAATGCTGAGGGCATAAAGTAAAGGCTTTTCCATGGGCCATTTCTGACCATGTATTTTGTGTGTGAATTTATGTTTTGTTCAGATTAAATGTGGGAACAATAGGTGGATAGCACAGTGGTGAAAAATGGGGTTGGCAAGCAGAGGGTAGGACACAGGGAAAAGAATACAGGAATTTGCAGGAGGGTCATGGGAGTAGACTATCTCTATCCACTTATTCACAACATAAATGTACAATTATACACCCAATTTCATGATTTTGGAGAGTCAGCACACAAGTGATGGGTGACAACAGCTTAGTGTTGTATGGCCAGTTGGACCAAAACAAGTCTGTCAAGGTGACACAGGCAATGTAGAGAGATATGTATGTGGTTTATATATATATATATATAGATATATATATATATATATATATATATATATATATATATATATTTTTTTTTTTTTTTTGTGGGACAGGTGCCCATTTTTTATTTTTTTATTTGTTTTGAGAGAGAGAGAAGAATGTTGGGAAAAATGCCTTGGAATGAGTGAGTCAGATAGGCAGGGTAGGTGAGGAAGCATGTGCAGACATACAGGGTAGCAGGAATGGTGATGGAGACAAAAGGTTGAGGGCCATCATGATTGGGGATAAGGAGGGAACAGCAGATGCAAAAAATAATGATCTTGGTGAAAAGACATCCGCGAATCAGCAAAATTAAATAATTTATTAAACAATTTGAAAAAGTTGAATGCTTTTGACACTATGTGCGGGACTTCATCGAAACTAAAATAACACATACCTTTCATCTTAAATACATCATTGCATGAGTTAACTACCCAATCAAAACACTAGATCAATAAATCAATAGGGTGCAGCACATTGACATATCCAATCACGAGCAAGTTAAAACTTGGAGAGACAACAAGCTAAAAAAAATTCAAAGCCAAATGCATCCAACCCTTTCTGACTCCAAATAATTATAAGCAGTCTGCCAAGTTCCCAAGTAAAAGAGTTTTTTTGTATAAATTTGCATCAGAGGTGCAGCCACATCCAGCTTGAGAACAGCTAGAATCTAGTCCTCACCCTCAAAACTGTCCACACTGTGTTTTACAGCAGCTCCCTGTGTCAGTGCTGGATGTGGAATTATCTTGGCATTTTGACATAGGACCTTTTCAGCCTTGCTGATAAGGGCACAGAACTCCTCTCCATGATATCCTCCACCTGCCCTGCCAGCTTCTGCCAGGGGGAAAAATTGCTACTTCCATGGGTACTGCTCCCAGAGAGTACCGGTGTACCAGCAGCCTCGGCAGAGCTACCTGACATAGTTGGAGCAGGTAGGGCAGGGGGTGTAGAAGCATCACTGGCAGATTATGAACCCAAAGTGCTGGGTGTCTGTGCCACTATCTGCGGAGGTATAGTGGGCTGAGCTGCAGTGGTCGGTCTACCTCTCTGTGCTGTTGGTCATTTACTTTTCTGCAGCAAGGTATGCAAACAGCAGAATATTAATAAATTACAACCCCCCCCCAAATTAAAAAAAGAGAGAGAGAGGTTGGGGAGAGACAAAAAAGAGATAATTAGATACATGGCATGTCACAGTACTGTATTTTCCCATAAACTTTGTTTGGAGATACATAAACAATTATGTTAATTTACTATTGTACACATTTGCCAGATCCATATATGATGGAAAGGTATTGATGTATCATAAAATAAACAAATCTCACTGCTATGATATAAGAAAGACTATGACAGATAGGATATATGCATTCAAATGTAATAATTGCAATTATTATAATTGAAATTATTCCTGATACATTTTTCCTGTTAATATTTTATAAATACTTGTCCAGTAATTGCTGCTTCTGAGTATTGAACCCACACCTTTAATCTGGTGTTGTCATTGTCTAATGCAAGTAACAAGAGTTACTGGGGAAGGTATGCATGCATCAATGTTGTGGTATGCCTGCTCATGATGTTAGTGATTGAGGGGAATGAAAAGAAATTTCTGACTTGAATTTGGACCTGAGTCATACTTTCTCCATGCCTCTCTGAGGTGAGTTAATCTCAACTGGTGCACATCATAGTTTGCAGCTATTTTCTCTTAAGCTGTATAGCACAAAAAGAAAATAAAGGAAAATAAATATATATGAAGCATAGTGAGTGCCTGTGTTGGCTGGCTGGATCATTAACAACATATCATAGACAGGTTATGTGTCAGTATACTTACACATCGTAGGGGTGTTTGCAGTCCTACATTTCACCTCCAATTGACTTAGGAAGTGTAGTTTGTGTTTTTTAAGGTCACTGCAGTGGTGGTAACATTGTTCCCTAGTGCACAGAATGCCCATTGCACTGGAGACAACCTTGGCTAAGCTATTCCAAGCCTCAGCCTTATACCGAGACCCGGTATAATCCCCCTGCAGCAGCTTATAGCTGTAGAGCTTCATGAGGAGTTCCACAAATATCCTGGACTCCTCAACATCCCAGTTTTGTGCTTTAAATTTTAACATTGTCTTCCTCGCCAGCCATGCCTGCAAAAGTCAAGCTAATAGAATATGCCTGAATCGGTGCCCATTTCCGATCTTATGGGTAACTGGTTGTTTGCAAAGACACAGCCTTGCCAACTACATTTATTTTCAGAATGGAAAGCAGATGGATTCCTTGGCAGACACATTGGCACAACTTAGATCACATAGCATTAAAGGTGTGAAATATGGGTGGCTTAATGGTTAAGGTGTTTGCCTTACAAACACAAGATACAGGGTTTGAATCTCACAGGGGATAATTGGCTAGGCTTAAAATGGCTCACAATGGCAGTTAGCCTAGTACTAATCTATGAACCTATAATGTCATTGAGATTTGTCTTGTGTGATGCTCACCCAATTTACACAGGTTTCAATATCGCACAATAGAATGCCTAATGGCATGGCTTTAAATTCTTGCAGTTTTGGAAGGAGAAAGAGGATGAATTGTGACATATTGTGACATTAGGGCTTACACAATGTTAAAATGCTGTTGTACTAGATGGGAATAGAAACCATGGGATAAAGAATGCAAGACTGAAACTTAGTTTATTAATTGACATTACCACAGGACAGTTACACATAAACTCTGGAAATTAGATATACACTAATTTCAGCATGAATGGAGATATATTTGAGAGGCCTATATGTATGTGATTTTAGTTAGTCCTGCGAATGCATTTCTATGTAAAAAGTCAGTATTTCTGTTTCTAAATATATTTCAGATGAATGCAGTTGAATGTGTTGAGTACTACAGGCTGAGGTATGTTACATACATACTTCATAAGACATAACTGCTGTAAACACATAGTTGGGATATGTCATGAGTCATGATGATTATAACAAAAGTATGTGCCCGTCATGCATATGTAAGTGATTTTTATATGAAATATCATCATTGTCATATTCAGGAAATTGGAAACACATTACCTTGAGGTAATATGTGAAACATTAATGTTATATGCTAAAAAGAAAAGTTTACTTATGCAAGAATTACTGAAACATTGCTTGCAAGAAACATTTTTAACATTATCATTTTCTTTAATTTTACAGTCCTAATCAAAATATTGCAAGAAACATTGTAAAAGTATATTTTAACTAGATTTGAACACTTGATCAGCTGTGTTCATTATTTAAACTCAGGGTATTTACACCCTGTGCTACAGAGATGGGTAGATGACGTGGGATTTCTCCACTCAGTACTGTCCAGACTGCTGTCATCTGTGTTTGTGCTACATAAAACAGCTTAAACTAAATTTTTCACTTTTTTCCTTAGGTCGGGAACAATGTTTGCGCACTACCAAGTGGATAGCAATACAAATTAAAATAAAAAATACATATTCTAAATAATTGGAATGTTATTTCTAAACAAGATTTGAACAATGCACCATGTGCCTTATTTCATTCAATTCACTTCAATTACATTTTGTGTCACAGAAAAAGTTTCATGACAGGTGTAGTTTCTTCACTGACAGCTATCCGAAGTGCTACCAACCACCCAATGCTGCCAGACTGGTTTGCACTACATAAGGCAGCCTAAACTAAACTTTTCACTCTTTCCTTATGTAGTGAACCGTGTTTGCTCACTGCTAAATGGAGCAGAAATGCAGGTTAAAAAAATAATGAAAAAAAAAAACATTATGTATATCAAAAGTAAGTGCAATGTGTCCTCAACACAGTATTTGAGCAATACCTCCTGTGTCTTATTTCACTCAATTCACTTTATTTATACCTTGTGCTACAGAACTGAATATCTGTCAGGTGCATTTTTTGCAGTAAGTTTGATTTATGTTGTGGAGGGCCGCACACCGATGCCAGGCATGTTTGCTCTAAATAAGGCAGCCTAAACTAAAATTTTCACTTTTTCCTTAGGCAGTAAACCATTTTTGAATGCTGCTGAGTGGAGTACAAATGGAAGAAGCATTAGAAGAAAACATATGATAGAGAAAAAAGCTGACAGTAATTTAAATGCAGTCAATAGGTATATGCAGCAGCGATCAGAGCAAGAAGTGCATTCAAGTGACACATTCAATCTTCTTACATCTCATTGCAGCATCAGAAATGTACTTTGAGGAACACAATATCTGACTTCTAGTTAATGACAAAAAATGTGAAAGTAGACACACAGCAGCTCACATATTGTTAGCAATACTGACAACATTTGATGTTTAAAGAACACAATGGTATCACGGAATGTGAAGAAATATATATTCAGACCACCCTCTGTAAAATATCAATTAAGTGTACTAGGACCATGCATCAGCTGCCATTTTTCTCTAAGCTCACTGCACTTACACCTTGTGCCACAGAGAAGGTTACCTGGCAGCTGCATTTTCTTCATAGAGTACTATCCAGAGTTCTGTCAGTGGTCCAATGTCACCAGGCTGGTTTGCGCTACTTAAGGCAGCTTAAACTACAATTTTCACTTTTTTCATAAGCCATGAATGTTTATTTTATGCTGCCAAGTGGAGCATGATGCAGAAGGCATTCAAGCAACTTTTTGGAATAACAAGTTGAAAAAGCATGATATGAATCACAATGTATATATATATATATATATAGTAATGATCAGAGCTACTAGTGCATTATGCTGATACACTCAGCCTTCTTACATCTCCTTGCCACATCAGTACTATCATGTATATCTCACAATATCATGACTTTAGCTAATGCCATGGGAATGGTGGAGGTCATATAGAACAGAACAAATGCTATCATTGTTCACACAGCACACACAATTAATACTGACATAATTTCAAATGACTTACCTGTCTGTCACTTTTAGTCAATATTGGCCTTATTTGACTTTTCCACATCAACACATTCATACTCCAAAATGAGTGTGAAGATTTCAGTAAAATGATCTCTGAACAGATTTCAAACCCTGCATCACCTGTACTGTTTCTCTAAGCTCAATACATTTAGAAATGATGCCACAGATCAGAGTGTGACAAATTGAATTTCTTCATTCTGTACTGCGCAGACTGATGAGGAAAGCACAACACTGCCAGTCTTAATTGCATTACTAATGGCAGTCAGAATAAAATCTGTCAGTTTTTACCTTGGCTAGTGAACTGCCATTCATTGCTGCTGAATGCTGCCAGTCATTGGAGCACAATGCCAAATGGTGTGCAAATGATAAAGAAAAGAAATGGAAGTATGTACTTTGTACATTTCTGACATTTAATCAGCTTTATTTTGTAACATGAACCTGTATGGATTTGAACCTTCAAACAAGGGTAGTAAGAACAATCATTGAAACGAATTTCTCATATTTGCCACAGTCAAAGACATATTTGCAAGGAGAAAAAGTGTTTAGATGTATTGATAATATGACATTGTATCCAGTCACATTGAAAGTTGTCCTTTCTCATTTGACAGTAAATGTCTGGATGATTGCGATATTGATAACAGTTAGGATACCCACATACTCAACAATATTAACAAAGACTGCAAACACTACATGTGTATTCTTCTATTCCTTTATGTTGCCTCATTCGCTTATCTATACTTTCTATATAACAGTTATATCTCTGTTTTATTGCATATGCTGTCTGACTCTGTATCAGTGCTTAAAGTGCTCTCTTGGATATCTACAACATTTTATTCTAAGGGGAAATAATTGTGTACATTAAATCCAGCATTTGAATGTGAAGAATGTTGCTATCCTAAGTCAGTCAATGTACTTTCAGACTTTTTGGTAAGTCTCTTCTCCCTGACACCCCTTGGCCAGTGCACATCAAAAAGTGGAAACTGTGAAACCGTGATTGCTCTTGCAGTCAGAGTAATCACAGATACATGCAAGCCATTAACAAGTAAGACTTCTCAATGCTCATCCCTGCAGTGCTGGGGCATGTGCATGTAATTGTGTAGCTCATTATATTATGTTTACATTCTCTATGCTTAGTGCAGATTATGGTTATTCAGGAATATGTGTGATTTAACACCTAATTTGCATACTCACAGCGCTCACAGAACTGACTCTGCACTATATAAACATAATCGTGTAGCTAATGTCTTTGTATTATACTGGGGATACTGTTTGGATCCAGAGAGCTCAATACTGCTAAATAAACACATACTGCTGTATTATTAATGAATGCTGCTATGTCTTACATAATGCTTTTAGTGTAACATTAAATGGTGAATTGCACTGACCACTCAAAAGCATTTTTTTTTACTTTAATGTTTTTTGTTCATCCCTGTCTTTGGCTACAGAATGCTATATAACCTATATTTTTCAGATTGTATTTAATTGTTGTTTGCACAGTTATTGCAGATAAGTACATTATAACTTTGTAGGAAGGTCTGGCATTTTTACCTGGGTTAGCAGAGAAATAAAATGTGTTACATTTGTGGATTTATAACTGACCGCCCTTCAAAACAGTGGGATGGCACTTATAATAGTTGTCTTACATTTCTAATGCTACATTGCAAATTTTTATTGTTAATGCCAAGATACGTTACTCAAACCTGTGTTATCTGCATTACAGAACTTTTATAGATTGTTGTTGATATATGATTTAGAGATTTCTTTTTTTTTGGGGGGGGGTGCTAACTGTGTGTAATCATAGGAAGCATTAACGTTTACACTGTTGTGTGCATGATGGATGAATGCTTTCATACATAAGTGAGTTCACAGCCATCATGTCTGTGTATTATATACCTATTTATGTGTGTGTTATCAATTTCATCTCAGACAGAGATATGTCACCCAAAAAAAAATCTGTATCACCACAAGCCACCATACAGTGATGCAGAAAATGAGGTAATTATCCATGCCATATGTTGTCATGGAATTTTCTGTTAGGGAGAGGTAGAGGTGTCCAATTTGACCAAGACAGGATATGGCAGCAGGTGGTCGATGGCATCAATGCTGTTGGAGGGCATGGCAGAACTTAATCCCAGATAAGACACCAGGCAAATGATATAATAACCTCTGCCTGCTGTAGGGTGGCTATGGCAGGTAGTCCTGCTGGCAATTGCCCAGAGACAGGTGGCTATGGTATGTAGAGATGCTGTCAGAGATTCAGATATCTCTGTAAATGGTTCCCACAGAATCTTTGTCAGTGCTGATGTGGACAAGAGACCCAGAGTTTCATAAGCAAATCTTCCATGTACGCAAAATGCAAGTGTCATTGTTTTATCTTTATACATGTATATCTTAGATATCTGATATATTAAGCCAGTGATAACTGTGAGTCAGACAGCACAGTCATAGAGAAATAGAGGAGGGTATTAGGGGAATCCAGTTGTTCACTACATTTTGTCTGAGAGCATTTTCATCTGCATACGTGAAGAGGATTGCTCTATTTTTCTTGATTCATTTGCATTGTGGTACTTATCAGCCTTCTTTCCCTTCCCTTCCACATACAGGGACATTGGGATTGCAGGCTGCCAACCCTCCTGCACATAGTAAGTACACAGCTACTTATTGTTATTACTGTACATAAGGTAGATTCAGGTATATATAAGATTAAAATTGTGTTGCTTTAGCATCTGTTAGAATTTAACATATCTTTTGTATAAGGAAACTATGTGATCAATTTTAATCTCTAGTTTTGTGTTTGTTGTGTTTATTGCTTGTTATCATAGGTGATCCTGAGAGTGGCACTGTGGAACTCCTACCCCTCATGTCAGAGATTCTGTAGCTTATGATGATGATGATGATGATGGTAATGAAGAACCACAGCCTGGTGGTGCAGAGGGTCAGTATGCCACTGAGGTTGTGGCTCCCACATCCCCTGCCTATATTTCAGACACAGTCAGTATGCCTATGCATACCCATGACATGGACACCTCAGATATAGGACAGGTTGAGGATGTCACTGTTGATCAGGGTAGTGTGGTTAATCTGGTTGCACAGCTAGTAGCTTTTCCCCATAGCCACTGTGAGTGCAAGGTGCCACACAAGAGGGTTGGTACAGCCTGCTGTCCACCCTCTTCTTGATGCTGGTATGTCAGGTGATGTCAGATGTATGTGTAGGGTGATAATGGAGGCACAGTCATCCTCCACCAAGCCCTCGGAAGAGGTAGTGTGACTATCAAATGGGTACTCTAATGTGCATGACTCCCTGAATCATTTGGGAAACTCTTGACAAGATGAACAACATGCTGGATTGTTCAGTGTCTGTGATGGAATGTCTGTTGGGGAGGGTGAGCATCTACATGGCTAGAGAAGTGCTACATTTTCTGGTTTTAGCAGATGTGACCATTCAAGATCCCACTCCACAGTGACACTACATTCACTGTTCTTTCAGTTATTGTGATGTCCACATCTAGACATGGTAGGCCATGGAGTCATATTTCTTGATGTAGTCATAAGGAGAGCTCATCCAGCAGACGCTGCTCTCATTCAGTTAACACCCCAATTTCTAGCCAGGACTGTGGATGTAACAGTGCAGCTCCTGGCAGGGGTGGTTCTCATGGTTGGGGGGATGATGATGCTGAACTGAGTAGTCTACCATGCACTGCTCACACCTGTCCAAGATGCCATGATGTAGTACTAGCACAGTGACTGACTGTGTTCATGCAGACACACAGACATTGAAAAAAATCACATGCTAGCTGTGTAAGCAGTACTCCTGAATGCTATACATCTGTTGTTACTGGCAGTGAACACTGTATACTCTGATACATACATGTGTTTATTACTCACACACACTCACTTCTTTGGTGTCAGCCTTATATTACAGACAATCTGACAGTTTATAGAGTGGAAACATTTTTTATTGATGTACCTCCTTCTCTGTTCACAAGGTGGGGCTTTTATTTCTATGTGTGTGCAGTCTATGGCCCCCAACACTTCAGGGAAGTGTGCTACTGTGGATTCACTTTATAATCCCAAAATACTGAAATATCGAATTTCAGTATCTTGAGACTATAAAGCTGAAAACTTACAAACCCGAAACCCCAAAACCACGAAATTCAAAACCACGACTGTCAAAATAACACTACACCACACAAACAAACACAAATACACCTACCTCCTGACACTACAACAAACCAAAACAAGACACACGAACACAAAACAAACACACACACCCACCCTTCCTATAACTAGGGGTGCAAGCCCCCCTGCACCCCCCATTTATATAGACTAACTCCGAGGTTGCACTAAAAACTGAAAGACAGAAAACCCACCACCACAGATTCTACACCCCCCCCTTGCACAAACACACATCACATACATACAAACACCACCACTCTCAACACTTCAACACTCACACTCTTACCTACCTACCCTAACCCACACCTAAAACTCCCCAACACACTCACATGCATACAGACCCTCCCCAAAACCCTTAAAAAACATTACACTTACCTAACGCGCCATCACTACTACGGGTTTGACATTTCCAAGTTCGATATTCTGCAGTTTTGTGCAACTGCAGTTTCGACGCTTTGGTCTCGAGATGCTGAAATACGACATTCCAGTATTTCGAGATTCCAAAGTAAACCCTCTACTGCATAGAATTCCTCCGTGGTTCTTGCTCTGTTCTGTGGGGTGGCTAAGAAACAGATGTGATCCCTTACATGTAGTAACATTGCATTTAAAAAATAATGTAATATTCTTGAGGCTGATGCCTGTGACACTCTTAATACATCCTCCATGGGTCGCTGGAAAGTACCTGTAGTTAATATACATAATGCTAAACATACCTTTGTTTCCACTGGGATGGGTTCTCTATGATTTCCTTGGGGCCTGAGGTAGGGGTGGCAGAGGTTACATATTTCCTGCAGTGTTTTTCTGTCCATCCTGTATCGCTCACCAATTTCTGTGTCATACAATCCATGATAAGTCAAATGGGGTCTAAACACCCTTCTTCCTTTTCTTGCCCAAAGTCTTGCAGCAACAGCACCCTGATTTAAAGCCTATTCCACATACAGCATAATAATAGCAGCAGCTACCACTAACATGCATTTTCTGAGTGTAAACATGTTATATTCCAAACTGTTTTGGTGTACAGGGAAAAGCCTACACTGAATGTACACAATTGTTTTAGATATTCCTGAATAGCTCCACTGTATTGAATTGGTTAATTAGCATGTACATCAGAGCTTTATGCTGTCTTTAGCATATTCTGCCATTTGTCTGTGTTTGCGTCTCTGCATGTCATGTAGAAACATTTAATGAATGCCAAATAACGCACTAAAATGACAGCTGCATTTTGTGTAGCTGTTAATATATCCAGCTGTGTGTGTGTGTGTGTGTGTGTGTGTGTGTGTGTGTGTGTGTGTGTGTGTGTGTGTGAGGGTGTGGTGGGTGGGAAATATGACTGAACATTCTAGAATTTTGCAGTAAAGCCCAGATTTTTGCCACATATTTTTAGCCTGTTATTCATAAAATTTATGGTTTTATTATGGTAAATCATTTTCATGAGTCAATCAGTAGTTGTCAAAGATGAATCACTCATGCCTGCTTTTAATCTCCAAGTATGCTGTGGTGCTCATTTCTTAATACCTCAGCCCACTAAAACCAAAGACCCCTTCCATATTATGCCTTGTGTAAAGCTGTTATGCTCTGTGCCCTTCAAGCCTTAGTTGAATGTGACATGGTGCTTTGTAGAAATGTACAGTGTAGTGAGCATGTTTAGTATGCAGCACATTTCCCATACCAGTCACAAGCACTTGCTATTATGCCTGCAGTTCTGCTCTTGAATCTCACATATGCAATATATTGCCCAAGAAGGAATCCATTGTGAATATTACATACACAGCACACCACAGCTATGACATCTCTTTTCTAACCTCTGACACCATAGCAGTATAAATACAGAAATGCTTGGGTGTGATGGTTGATGGTAGTTCTAATTGTGTAGTTTTTGTAGCTCTTTTCTATTGTATAAAACATTTCAGGTAAAATCTTTGCTGTATATCTTTTTGTAAGAACCTAAATTTATTATTTGGATCCCTGACTATCTTAAAATTAAAGTCCCAGTCCAAATATTTAGCAGTATTTTAATTAAAGTATACACAAAATAAAGTGATTAGGATTAAGTTTATGACTTATTATGTTCCTAGCTGGGAAGAAGGGAAAAGTAAATTAGGTTGCCTGCAATATGAAAAAAGAAAATAAATATTAAAAAAACGGCAAAATGAAAAAGCTTCTCATAATAAGTTATTGGAGCTTGCTTTTGTAATACCAAAGTTCTGAATTTTATGGTCTGTTACATATTTTCATGTCTTTAACATATTTTATTTTTCATTCAGAAGAACTAGGAAGGAAATCAAATCCCTTATCATATTCCTTTCATTCTGTATACCTTAAGTAGACTTAATATTCACTATTAGCAACACTCAAATGAGAATAAAGCCTGTAGAGCCTCATATCACTTACAGCAACCTATGTAGTTTATATTCAGACATTGGTCCTCCACATTTGAGTTGCAAAGCATATACTGCCTCTACAGTAACCCATCTTTTGCTGTAAAATGCCTAGTCCTTATCAAAGTTTGTTAAGTAGTCATTCCTTTTGGGTACAACTACTTGTTCTTGAGATGACTGTATCCTGAATATGCTAATAAACAGTCCAGTTTACCAAACGGTTTTAGAGGGCAGATCTGCAGACCAAGCAGGGAAATATAATGAAGGCCAGTAAGGAATATAGCAGCAGTTACATGAGACTTCAACTATATACATTTTATTTATAATTAAGTCTTTAATATTTATTACTGAGGCCCACATGTTTTGGGGAGGGTGGTGAGAGAGATGTGGGAAAGTAGTGGTAAGGGAGAGAGCTGTTTGTGTTAGAGTGAGCCTGGTGAGGTTGTATTTTCTTACTTATGTATCTTTAGCTAAGCGTCTTCTCATCCTTTGGACCAATCACAAAGCACTAGAGCGAGTGTATGGTGAGAACAGACTCAAGAGACACTGTGAGTATTCTCTGTTCTGCAACTGCAAATGTGTGCTTCATCATTCCAGCTCAGTTTAGGAAAGTTGAAAAAAAAAGACTCTCAAGCTGTCACAGAGAATATATGAACACAGCTATACCTTTAGGACTAAACAACTGACAGTTGTGCTTTACAGGTATTCTGTTGAAGGTAGTAGTTTTATTTTTTGAATTGTGGGGAACATGACTTGGAGTGATGGGGCATCAACAGCATGAAAAAAGAAAGAACTATGTTTAAAACTGAATGACCAGCAGAAATGATGCAAGCACAAAGCATATTTTGAAAGTTAGACCTATAGAAAGGAGACAGTTTCCATTCTTTTTTGGTTGTTTCCTCCAGGGTTCCCAATGATACAGTGCCATAGAAAGGGCAGGATTGGGGTGGGGTTGTTGTTTGTGGTGGCCTCAACTTTCACCTGACACAGGCTCCCTCTAAAAAGAACAACACATTTGAACATGTTCTTTTTATAGGAGCAAATTATAGGTTTCTCCTTGTCTACCATCCACTGGGGCATATAAGGACATTTCTACAGCAGTTTGTTGATTTTTTTTTCTTTTTGACAAGTTAGTTACTCTCACCAAATACATCATTTGTATTATGAAAGTCTATGGGCCTGACTTATTAGTGGTAGTGCAGTCATCTTTATTTTACCACTTCTTTGTCTGGCTCAGGCTGCAGCTTTCCCACTACAGTCCTCCTGAGCTTCAAGTGAGGGTGAATTGATCTGTCAGTCATATTATCCATGATACTTTTTTTTTCTACACTGCTTTAGTTACTCTCATAAGGTGGTTTTGACTCTTTCCATGCCATGATCAATAAATATAATAAGTCATTGTCCTTGGCATTTGATTTGCTATCCTCGAGTCATGTTCACTCTTCCTGTTCTTCAAGGTATGAGCATTGGTATGACCATAACTTTCTTCACCTGTTATAAGAAGGGTGCATGTTGGAATAATTTTCACAATTAGGTAGATCTGTGGAGTGACACACCTGATCTGGATGAGCATTATGCAAAATACCAGGCAGAGATCACATATATGATGACAGACAGCATTCACATCTAAGACCCTTATTTGCTTTACAATGTGAGTCAACCACTTGATTTTCACTGACAAGATTGCTGTTATCAGATCAGCTCTGCTGTGGCTTGACCCCATGACCCCATGGGCAGTACACATTAGTCTCAACCTCCTCACATCTTCATCAACAAAAAATACCAACCTGTCTCCAACTTTCTTTTCTTGGGAAACATTGAGAAAGTCATATATAATCAACTTAAAACTGATCTTCTAGTCAATGGGTTTGTAAATCCCTTTCAATCTAGGTATCACTCTTTCCATAGTATGAAGAGTACTTATGGCCAGGTTGTCACCCCTCTCTTAGTGGTTTGGTGCCAGTTTTACAACTCGGTACTTGTCCCCCTGGATCTTTGCTCAACATTTAAAGATCATAGTTGAGTATTCAAAAACTTAGTGTGGTATCTCCCTTATGGTGTTAGACTGGTTCGTATCTTACCTTTCCGGCCACTGGAATCAGTATCACTTCTTTTTATCCTCTTGACTGCAAAATACCAAAGGACTCTGCCTCAGGCCCATTATCATTTAGGATTTACATTATTTTCGTTGGGAGATCCTACTAGGGGGAGAGATTTAGCATGCCACAGTTATCCTGATGATACTCAACTCTACCTCACCAATTCACAGAATTGCATTGCAAATGTGCATTCCCTTACTAATGACCTTGATGCCGTACATTCTTGGCTTATTTTTAATTGGTTGAAACTTACCATCTCTGAAATTGAGGTCATGGCAGTTTATGCTACCTTGCATGAATCTTCTGCCCCTTCATCCCAATTAGATCATTTATGGCGGTAAAAGGTTCAGCTAGTGGACAAGGTGCATAGTGTCAGAATAATCCTGGAGGTCAGATCTTACATTTTGGTAGACCAAATGCCTTCTGTCATAAAATTTTCTTATTTCTGTATGTGAAACATTTCCAAGATTAAGAACCTTTTGCTTCAGGATGACCTCTTGGTTTTTACTGATTCTTTGGTCTCCTCCATGCTGGAATACTGTAATACCCTGCACCTGGGACTAACACTGATTTTGATCACCTATAAATGGGGCAGAACTGTGCTGCTAGTCTACTGACTAGTACACTTCATTACCAGCATATCGCTCCTGTTCTGCACAGCCTTAATTGGTTTCCAAACCAAAATAGAATAGCATTATTTACATGTTCTTGGTGTTAACCCACATTTCCTTTTATGACTTGAGTCCTTCTTACTTGAAGGAACTAGTTGCACTGTATTCCCCTGTTTGGGCTTTGTGTGTTGCTTTCTAGGGGCTGATGGTGATTCGATGGGTGCACCTTGATAATCTGGTACTCCTTCATTTACATTTCAAGCTCCCCTTGGTTGCTTTGAAAGTCTCCTGTCTTGGATGGCTTCCACGGTTCCTTAAAACCTACTTATTTTAAATAATGTTTGATGGTGTGAGATGATCTGTAGGATTTTTATTTATGAAGTTACGTTTTGTTTTAGCTATTTTTACTTGTACTTCTACTTAGTTTCATGCTATAGTTTCTTGCATTTTGTTGTATTTATGTTTCATTACCTCTGTATTGGTGTTGTGTTTTAAAATACCTTAATACAATTGAAATTGAGCATGAAATAATGTAACACATTATTGCAGGTCATGGGAGACTACCTGACTTTCTGTTAATTTTCTTTTTTTTTTTAATCTGGATTTTGTCTCAATGACAATAAGGAGGCAAAACTGTTGAATCAGTTAAAAGAATGTCCTAGAATTTTTTTTTAGAAATGGTATGATTTTTAGATTTTATGTTTGGTTTAAATGTTTCACTACATAATACAACTTTTTTGAGGTTTTTAAAATTACAAATACGAAATTAAATAACAAAACATCACAACTACATACATCAGACCATTTTAATTTTATAAATTGCATTATGAATCACTAGGTTCATAGGTTCATACTAGGCTATCTGCCCTAGGGCATTTATAAGCCTAGCCAGAGTGTGTATGGCTTTTGCCACCCATTTTAAATTAATTTTGCTATGCCCTTTTTCGAGGTTAGTATACTGTGCCTCTGTCTAACAGTGACACAGAAGTGATACCCGGGGTAAACCTACGATCTCCCATCGACTCATCAAGATTCCTCTTGAAGAGAGTCAATGAGGGACTCTGCCTAACCTGGACTGGGATTTTATTCCAGAATGAAGGGAGCCTCTGGGTTATGAATCTGTCCCTCCAGCATGTCCTATTTATTTCAGTGCTGAGGTTTAAGTCCCTCGAGTGCATAGCGCGATGGGATTTGGATTTTCTGAGGTGCCGCATGTCCATTAATTCCAGGTTGGACATGGCTTTATACGTCAGGCACAGATCGCCTCTGAGCAGGCGGTATGCCACTGAGTAGAGCTGGAGTTTCTTTAACCAGGCAGCATACGGCATTTGTTTGAGCCCCTTGATCCTCTTGGTGAGGTACTTTTGGGGTTTTTCCAGTTGCTGCAGGTGTCTGGTAAGGTACATCCCAAAAGGGGCATTGTACTCAATTATGGGCCTGATGAGGGATGAGTAAAGAGGCACGATGACCTCCCCTGATCTAGATGTGAATCCCTTCATGATTAGGTGGGCTATATAAAATGTTTTTCTAACCACTTTGGCCACGTGGTTGTCAAATGAGAGATTGCTATCAACTTGGGTCCCCAGGTCCCTAATTACTTCTTCTGTACTTAATGATTACCACCTATGTGGTAATTTGTGGGTACTTTGTTTTTGCCAAGGGGATGACTATACACTTTTTGGCGTTTAGCTTGAGGCCATGGCTCTGGCATCATTTGTCTGTTTCTATGAGGCCCTTTTGGAGGATGCTTGTGTCGGCTGGAGAGACTATTATGGTGCCCAGTTTGCAGTCATCTGCGAACTTGGTCAGCCACAGTCCTTCCATGTTGGCCTGTACCTCTGAGAAATATATACCGAACAAGAGAGGTCCCAAGACTGAGCCTTGTGGGACGCCACTTGTAACTGGTTTGGAGTCTGACATGGCTCCAGCTATTCTAACCATGTGGGTTCTGATCTTGAGCCAGTTTGCAACCCATCTAGTGACATAGGGGTTTATATTTAAGCTGGTTAGCTTATCTATAATGCCCGAGTGGGGTATTGTATCGAAGGCTTTTGCGAGGTCCAGGTAGGCTGTGTGGACCACCTTCCCCTTGTCAATGGCCTTGGTGACTGTTTCAAAGAAATCAACCAGGTTTAAGAGGCAGGATCTGCCCTTAACAAAGCCGAACTGGGTAGGATCCAGTGTCTGTAGGTCCCCAATATCTTTATTTATAAGGTCCATGATAATCCTTTCCATAGCTTTGCAGACCTAGCTAGTGAGACTTATAGTTTCCAGGATCCGTTGAGGCACCACCTTTGTGGAGAGGGACCACTGTTGCTGTACGCCACTCTTTGGGTACATATCCTGTAGGAAGGCTGAGATTGAACAGTAGTTTTAGGTTTGGTTTTAGCTCTTCTTGGAGTTCATGTAGGATGCAGCCCGGGACACTGTCTGGTCCCATTGATGCTGTGTTTCTTGCTTTGGAGAGGGCAGCTCTTACCTGAGCATCTGAGATGTCAGGGGGGCAGCACTCTGCTGGGATAGATATTAGCCCTTTTGGTGGGGAGGGAGGGAGAAGTTTGCACTGAACCTGTCAGCTAGGATGTTGGCAATGTCTGTTGGTTCGGTGTATTTTTTGTCATTTTGGACTAATTCTGAGCATATCTGGGAATTCCCACCCAGGTTCCTAACATAACTAAAAAAAGCCTTGTGATTATCCTTAGTGTCCTGTGCAATTTTTCTTTCGAAGATGGCCTTAGACGATTTTATGAGTGCCCGTAGTTTTTTGCTAATACTGATCAGAGATGCCTTCCCTTTTTGGATTTTTGCTCTGTCATGTAGTAGCTTCCTCCTTCTATTGTATAGTTTGTTTATGGCCAGGGTCCACCAGACAGGACATCTGCCTTTGGAGGATTGGGTCTTGGTTTTATTTGGGATTGCATGATCCATGCATTCCTGAAGGTGTTCATAGAATGCGTTTATAAAGGATTTTGTGGTCTGGGCCGTATTATCCACAGGCCCAGGGGCTTTGAAGGATTCCACCTCAGTTTTGAGGAGTGCCAAATTTGCTTTAGAGAAGTTTTTCACTGTGGTTTTCTGGGCATGGGGTGGGATCGGGATGTGAATATCCAGTGAGATTAACTTATGGTCTGATCTTACCAGTGAGGGATACACTTCTGGTCTGGAGCATAGAGTCCCCATGTTGGTGATGATCAGGTCCAGTATGTTTTCCCCTCTTGTGGGAGTGGTAACAAGTTGTTCCATAGCATTTGAGTTTATAAATTCTAGGAGCCTTTGGGCTAGGGTGTTGGAGCTAGAGTAATGCTCCCAGTCTATGGTTGGGTAGTTGAAGTCACCCAATATAATGGTGTTTGGAGAGACCTTCATATTTTCCAGTGTTCTCAGGAAGGCCAAGTGGGGTTCCTGGGTTTGGGAGGGTGGTCTGTAGCAGGCTATAAACTGGAAGGCAGTTTTACCCACTGTTAGTTGCACATGGATAGTCTCTGATGCTTCGTGCTGTGCCAACAACCTGGAGGTGTGGGTATCTTTGACAAATATTGATACTCCCCCTCCTTTTGTGGTTCGGTCCAAGTTTTGGGGCTGAAAAGCATGGTATGAGGTATAACCTGGTAGTGCTGGGGTGCTCTCGAGAGCCTTGAACCAGGTTTCTGTTACTTCACAGATATCGATGTTCTCCATGCTAAGGAGAGTTTCGAGTACATGCATCTTGAGGTTTAGACTTCTGGCATTGAGTAGCATTACTCTTAGTTTCTCATCCCTTGTGATACCTATGGAGGTGGGTTTGTCTTTTGAGCCTTGCCTAAAAAAGGCACTATGGGGGTAGCAAGAGCCTTTGCCAATATCCGAAAGCCCAGGGGTGACAGATGCAATCCAACCCTAGCGAAGCATCGTGGCTTGTCAAGCATGTCATCCCAGGCTGACAGGCATTGGATCCCCTTTGAATGACGCCAATACTTAAGCCAATTGTTGAAATTGATAATCTTGTCTTCATACTGTGGCATCATTCTTGGTGAGGGTAAGATGCTACTCAAGGTCAGGGTCATACCGGCCTGGGCTACATGCTCAGAGAGCTCCTCTATGTCTCTTTTCATGTAGTCCAGGGAGGTACGTCTCAGGTCATTCACACCAGCATGGACAATGACTGAGTCATATTTATACTTGCCTTGGAGTGACCTGAGTGCTTGTGTTATGTGGCGGATCCTAGCGCCCGATAGGCAGCTCACCATGACCTTCTCCTTGTTCAGCCTGGTGAGCGGGACGTCAGTGTGCCTGATGATAGAGTCACCTATTACAAGTGTATCAGGTGTGTTGTTTAGCCTTAAGGGCTGTGACTGTTCGCACACTGGCTTTGTGAGCTATGTGTTGCACGTGTTTTGTTTTGGGGTAGCGGTTGCTTGGGTGTCTGCTTTGGAGGTATCTGCTGCTTAGGCAGATTTTTATTTAGAGCCTCCAAGTATGTTTTTGTGTGTTTATGTATTTGGTTTGCTGTCGTGGTAGGTCTATGTGAGACTGGAATTGTAGTGAGTGTGGTTTCCTTCTCCTCCTGACTGGTTACGCCAGTACTGAGTTGAGAGAGCTTAGCCTCCAGTTTGGCTATATGGTTGCATCTCTCACATGTGTTGGAATTTGTTGGGAGGAGGAGAGGGTTGTCTGTGTACATTAGGCAGTTGTAACATTGCCTCAAGATTCCCAGGTTCACCAGCTGGACCGGAGAGGAGATTGACAACTGACCTTTGGACATGCTAGAATAGTATTGGGAATTCCTTTATAATTGAAAAAAAGGGCCAATGGGGAACAAGTTACTCAAGGGAGTTTGTGAGGGTGTAGTGCTTTTAATTTTTTAGTGCTGACTTATATAATTGCTTTAGTGAGCAAGTGCTAGGCTTTAGCGTAGGAATAGGGTGTTTATTATGAGAACTAGATCAGTTCCAAGGCTCAAACCCAAATAAGCGGTGCTGCTCGATGCCGCGCTATGCACAAAATCACGCAAGGCCGTGCTACAGCGGGTTTTATACAGGCGGACTTGAAAGAGCTAGAAATTGGCCCAAAACAGCTAACAGACTACCAGATTCCTGTGCTGGGAACACTCCTCCAGGGACAGATAGGCTGCTCCAAGCTCCCCACTGCCACTGGTGAACAAAGAAGCCTCCCTCTATCCAAGAAAGGAAATGGCAACACAGGAACTTTCCAAAAGTCCAGAATACAGCAAAGCCTGTATTTGGACTACTCTAGGTCAGGAAAGATGGGAAACAAGGATAACTTTTTTTTTTTCTTTTTGCAACAAACAGCAGGAAAGTGCAATAAATATGTAACACAGGCTAGCGCACTTGAGTGTGTAGCCTCAACAAGTAAATGCAACAAACAGGACAAACTTTAAAAGTGCAGGTGCAAAAACAACTTTAGACAGTTTAAAACAGTTCAAGAAGCAGAAATATTTGCAGTTTAGCTAGATCGGACAGTCGCCCAGGTAGTAGCAGGAAAAAACACTTTTATCAGGTTAGCAGTCACTCTTTTAGCCTTTCTGCCTCTAGCACCACTCTGCAGGACCACAAGGAGCTTGGCTGAATAGTAACAAGCACAAAAACCTCTCCAAAGTGGGTTTTATACAGGGGAATTTGAAAGAGCTAGAAAGTGGCCCAAAATGGCCAATAGACTACCAGATTCTTGTGCTGGGAACACTCCTCCAGGGATAGATAGGCTGCTCTAAGCTCCCCACTGCCACTGGTGAACAAAGAAGCCTCCCTTAATCCAAGAAAGGAAATGGCAACGCAGGAACTTTCCAAAAGTCCAGAATACAGCAAAGCCTGTATTTGGACTACTCTAGGTCAGGAAAGATGGGAAACAAGGATAATTTATTTGTTTTTTTTTTTTTTTACAACAAACAGCAGGAAAATGCAATAAATATTTAACACAGGCTAGCGCACTTGAGTAAACACCTTGAAGAAGTTTTGAAAAGACACAACCATTTATATAAGTTCTACTGGGTGCAAAACTCAGGGAAAAAAAAAAAAATTTTGAAGTGTGCATACTCCCCTGCATCCCTCATGTGTGGGCTTCATCACACCACCCCTTTACTTGTATATACAAACTCAATGGATGTGCAACCATGGAGAAAAAAGAACAAGTTAAAGAGACATTGATTCATTGTCCATGTTGCAATAGAAGCAGCAGCAGTACATTTCTATGACAAGCACGCGTCAACACATTCCATCTCATGCGGTTATACTCAATGAGTTGTGACAGCAGCCACTGTCTACTTGACAGCTAGCCTTTCAAGTAATGGTGAGGAATGAGCAGCTGAATCTTAACAATTTGTAAGACAGAAAAAGTCAGTCTTCAGGGAATCACTGGAGGCATACAGAGGTAGAAAACTTCTGAAGACACCATAGTAGTATGTGCTGTAGCACCAGAGCTTGTTGGTAAAAGAATGAATACCAGATTTTACAAGTCATTTCTAGGAACTAGTAGACATCCCAGAGTGGCAGAGCATAACATATATTATGATAAGAAAGTGACAGTTTATTTTAAGGCAAGATGAAAATATGTGTTGCAGGGCTAGGAACATCAAAACAGGGATTTTAATAAAATACAAAACCAAAGAGGCAGCTACTCCACCTTCTGGAGTGTGTGACTAGCATGGTGGTAATGATAGCTGGCAGTGAGCACTCATGCTGAGGAGCTATGTAAAGGCTCTAACCACTCAGTTTCGTGGTCACTCAGTCCCAGGTAGACCATACCACAAGAGTTAAAATTGGAGAGACTAGCAGTGGGAGTTCTTTTGGAAGTATCACCTTCTTAGTCTGGGTAGTGTTCCCCAAATTGTAGCAAGGTGACTACTTGATGATAGTTAAAAATGGGTCAGTGAGTGACATATAACCATTAAGGATAACACTGACAGTCTGTGCTTTAGATAGACACTCCAGCATACTGTTACTATAGGTCATTAATATCAGCAATGATGTTGGATAACAATCATAAACAGCAGCACATACTGCAAAAGCTTTTGTCAGAGCTATTAGGTTACTGTCAACTATAACATAGCAGGTAAACCTAGTTCATTTATTTTCATACTCAGAAGGAACACAGACTAGCACCATTATATATAGCACCTTTATCTTATAACAACATGTACATATGGTTAATATCCTACAGACAGTAAATTAAAATCCTTTATAGAGGCTATAACACCTTTAACACCTTTAAATGCAAACAGGTTTAAATCAGACATGAATATTATAACAGATCCTTATCCATTTTTCAAAATAATTAATCAATTTACAGTTTTGTTACACAAAAATCTAAGAAGCGCTTGTGGAACCTGCCTGCATTCTTCTGAAAGAAGCCAACACATTTTTGAAACCTTGTGTTAATGATGTTGCACAATGGTGGCTAAAACAAAACAAAACAAAAAAAAAACAAACAAAAAAAAAAGTCTTCTCTCTTTGGCTTTACTTACTGCTAAGGCCTGGTAAGACACTGGAGGTGGTTTATTTTTTTACAAGGACTTACACTGCAGTCTTATACAACTCTCATCTAGTAAAACTTAAAATGAAATTAAATGGGTTTTAATAACTACTAGGAACCACTTAAAACTTGTTATTCCTGCCTGCTATATGTTTGTATTTAATTTATTTTTTTATTACTTTAACTAGGCTTTAACTAAAAAAAGGCCCTAAATGAACAATTAAATAGAGAGCAGAACTTATCATATAAAAAGTCTAAAACCTTGAGGTATTTTGCTCACTAGTTTCATTACAGAGAGTTGACTCCAACTTGTAGAACTTCACCTTATGACATAAGGGCTAAGCACTTACATAGAATGTCTGGTGATACCGATATTTGTTATCTCTTACATGCTGACACTCAATGAGTAAATGTCATCCCAAGTAGAGGATGAAAAGGTCTGAGTGGATGATCCCTGGTTCTTCTACCCTTTATTCTTGCCTTAACATTTTTTTTTGTTAGGTTGATATAACAACTTAGCTCTGGTACCAATCCAAACTAGATAGAAAATGAAAATGAATTAAAATTAAAATGTCAAACATGTAAAAAGCAACAAAAGCAAACAAACAGAAAAACATACAAAAGTAAAAAGTAGAAGAAATCGTCCAGAAATCTTGATCTTTGTTCCATTTCTTTTATTTCCAATATCTCATACATGATGGGTAAGTGCTGCTCAATGAGTTAATAGTGCAACTTTCTGTTACTTATTTACACAATTTTCCAGCATAATGGTGGAGTTTGATTTTGGCCTTCCCTGGTTGATCATTGAGGGAGGCAAGCATCAGCTGGTATCTTATTGGTGGGTGTAGTTTCCTGGTGGGCGGATCAGGTGTCAATATCCATGTGCTTGAAGGATTAGCAAGGTAACATCTGGAGAGAGTAGTCGGAATGATTCATGTCCCAACAGGATATATACCATACATTATGTCAGAAATAACTTTCTAGTTTGTCTAACGTAATCAAATTGATTCTGTGGCACTTTTGTCCTGTTTCATCAGATACATCTAATAAGTAAAAGTGCACAAAGAAAAAATAAAAATGAATACATGTAGTAGTTGAAAAGATTCCTGCCCCACAAATGGGATTACAAAGAATAGAATGTTGTACAGTATTGCTAAAACATTATGCGTGAATTTTCTTTTAAAGATGGGAAGAATATGTAGATGTACATGTTTCTACATTCTCACCAAATACTGATGTAAGATTTTATTACTGTCAGGGTAGTAGTACAATGAAAAAATGCAGTTCCAGATACATAACTATCAAAAATCCATAGATATGACATGGAGGAATGACTTACAGTAACTGAACCAAAGACTATGGCATATTAATCCAGATCATGGACATTAAGTGTCAAAAGTGATGGTGTATTTTGTCAGGATATAGTCTAGTAATCTTTGCACAATGTATTTTTACAGTGCTGAAAAGTTTACATGATTGGAAAGTTTAGAATGAAACATTTAGCTAAATCATATGTATGGTGATCTGATATAGATCAATATGTGGAAAAAGAAGTAAATGTTGACTGTCATGTATATAGTAAATCAGTACAAACATCATCATTTATAGTAATTTAGGATTAATTATTATGTGAAAGAGGAAGAAGTAAAATGTGTACTAGACACCAAACAGACAGAAAATTATCAGATATTTTTTTTTTCTTTATGGCCTTGGAGAAGGACTGGAAAGTCATATTCTAGACTACACATGGACTGCACTGATTCCTTTCATGGAAAAAAAGCTTATGATTTGAGAGATGGCTTATTCAAAGTTGGCTGATGTGTGTGCCAAGAATGCTGCTGCTTTGTATTTAGGCAAAAAAAAAAAAAAACAAGATAACGAGCCTGCCAGTCTGAAAGACAAGAAAAACTCTTTATTGACCAAAAATACAGGTAAGCGCTTTCACGATTATCTTATCGCTTCATAGAATAACTAGTAAAAAGACAAGCTACATTTATATCCAATAACAGCCAATCAAATATTAAAACCAATTAAACACCTTCTAAAACATTGGTATACATAATATGTAAAAAATGCAAGACTGTCTGGGGAGTGCCCTAAATGCTACAGCCTAAATATACAACAATAAAACATACTGAAAAATTTTAATAAACATGAGTTAAGCTAGATGAGCAGATCCAACAGAAATATTTAAAGACCTTAGACTGCTTGGTAGATCTTTAACATTAAAAACAATGTTTGAAAGTAGTGTTCCTTCTGAATTGAGTATATTTAAAAAATCTAGTACTTTTGTTCCGATACCTCACCCTACAGTACAGGTTTTATTGATTTATGTGAGAGACAGTATTGTGAGCTAATTCAAGATGGTACCAAGCCTGACTTCATTAATATGACACGAGATGATTTTACTACACTTAATGAGTTGAACGAGATGCACTCAGTGAAGGTTAGACCTGCTGATAAAGGTGGTGGCATAGTGTTACTAGATAAAGACTTGTATGTAAAACAGATGAGGAAGTTACTTTGTGATGTGTCTACATCATATATTGTACATGTATAATAAAATACATTATAATATACTAATATTATTATTACATCATATATTATATATGTATAATATATGCATTATATTATAATATATAATATAATAATATATAATATAATAATATTATTACATCATATATTACACATGCATAATAAACTACATTATAATATAATAATATATAATATTTATAATAAAATACATGTATTTCTGGCAACACTGTGAATGGCATAATAGAAAAAGTTTCATTTTTAGTTTTTGATTTGCTCATGACAGGCTAAATTAATGAAGATCTTTTTAAATATTTTAACGTTGATCATCCATTGATTCCAATTATTTATGGTCTTCCTAAGATCCACAAGGATCTAACTTACACATCATCAGCAGAGTCTGCTAATACTCTGACATCAGGTGGTAAGAGTCTTACACTTACACTGTCAGGAACACCTGTGATAATAAGCAACAAACACAGGAAAGAAATGAAAAGCTACACTATTACAATTATATGCTAACAAACTAACACTGGTGATACTATCACAGATGGTACAGAAATACAGACACACACACACACAGACACACACACACACACACACACACACACACACACACACACACACACACACACACACACACACACACACACACAGTCCTGACACCCACCCCACACATATGGATAAATGCATATTTCTGTCAAAAAGTCCCCCCCCTCAAAAACATTGACATATGTAAGCTTACTTGGAAGGTCCTCCTGGGACATACTTGACCTCATTGAAACAGCAGCACTAACATCAATCACATGTTGTTGTGCACTTTCCACTGAGCTCTCTGGATCCCCAGACAGTGGACAGGAACTCTTCATTAGTGGCTCTGCTGCAGGCCCCTATGGTAGCCAGCTGTCCACATGCCACTATAGGTGCTCTCCTCCAAGCCAATGAAATCATATCAGTGGACCTATGACACACCTGATCATATTTCCTACTGTGCCCTCCAATGGCACTGACATCATTCACTTTCTGGTTCCAAATCTGCATTCTGCCAGACACATCCCTATATCCTCTCTCAAGCAGAAAGGCATCATGTTGCAGAAAGACTTGGACAATGGCATCATTCTCACAGTCACTGGGGGGGGGGGGGGTTGGAGGGACTGGAGTGCTTGAGTACCATAGTTCTAGCTGACATAAAACAAAAAAGAAGGCTAATACACATGAATATCATAAAAGTCTTGCTTAGATATAACAAGTATTATTAGTTTTTCAGTATTACCCACTGGAGAAACAAAAAAATTAAATTAAAATATATAAGAAGGTTATGTAGTTGTAACATATCACAGTCACACATCAACAAAGGTTTGATTCAAAACAAGGACTAACAAGAGCAAACCTCTATAAAAAATGTTTTGACTGTGACAACACATAAATGAAACTTGGCTCCCCCACCCTGAAAACAACAGGAAATGACAGCTTTCACTAAGCAGGGAATAATACATCAAACAATTGTTATAAGTGTTTTCCAACAAAGTCTCACAAAATATGTATGCATTTACCACAGAAAACTAATTTTTATGTAGTTGCCAGTCACCTCTACCTGTGCCCAGCACTCCCCTAGAGGTGTCTATGGGCCATCCTAGGCTAACACTTCTGGTTTATTGACAATATAGGGCATTTACATTTAACTGAAACAACACAGAATAGTGTAAGAGAAACAGTTGTAGCAATAACACTTGTGATAAAAGTTAATAAGGCTGTGTATCTGAGAAAGCAAAATAACCTGACAAAAATACATACATCATCAGTAAACCTCTATGAAGTGCATACAGATAACAGTTGCATTGCTAATGCATGTATGTGTAAGATATTTTCCTAGTAACTTGTGAGCAAATCTAGTATGTAATTGAAACATTCAATCATACCTTATTAAGATCAGTAGTCTTCTGTGATAAATTAAAAGTGATAGCAATCTTCTACTGTGTTGTCCACATGTGCAGCTCTCCTCACCTTCAGGTTCCCTAGCTACACAGTTCCCTTTTTATAGTGTAGATACAGGCCTGTGAGCTCAGTGAAGATGCCAACGAGGTGTGAACTCATTAGAATTGCTGACTCCCAAAATATTGGCTCCATGTAGCAGGTCTAAACATAGTGCAGGCACTCCCTCATTGTTTGTTGTTAATAGATTGCAAATGTGAATGATTACTGGAAGGCAGAAGGAAAACACAACAGCTATTCAGACTCCCTTACCTGCAGTGGGTGTGTCACCCAGGTCACACTTACAAAGTGTAGACATAATTGTATTAAGGTTTTAAATGTAAGTAAGAAGCACACATTTCTCAGTTTCTGTTCATTAATATCCAAACTCCCCTGCCTTTGTTGAAAACTGTATATTATTATCATTTAATATTCTCATGCATTTTAAGGACAATGATACAAAATGCCTTACGGACTGCATATCTGAGTTCATTGCTTAGATAAGAGAAAAATGAACACAATACAAAGAGAAGTGGTGCAAACAATATTCATAAATGGTTGTGTGATCAGTCATTGCACTAAATCTGTAATTAACACATGTACAAATAACTGAGAGTGTGCAAGTGTCATATGTCTTGTTAATATTGTGGATGAAATGGGACTTGCTTGTATGCACAATGACTTCCATTCCTGCTACAAAGCAGTTTCTGTAGCAGAGGGACAAGACACTCTTACTGTGTTTTGTAGGTTCATTGGTGCGACAGTTCAAATCCAGCCTTGTATAAAAATCTTTAATATGTACTAACATTTCTTTTGTAATGTTGTTTATGTTTTTTTTTAAAATATTACTATTTGAGTGGTGTACAGCTTAACGCAAACACAGTGAAATGGATAAATCAAATACATTTAATGTAACATAGTTCTATGACAAAGACTACATACACTACGCCTGTCAAACACGTGTGTAGCACATTAGCTAAATATGATAAACCACACCGTATATACTATCTGTAGATTACGGCTCAACTCCCATGTTTGTCTTTTTAGGATGAAACCTAATAAATGCTGGTCACAAAGATAAAACAAGGTGAGCTTTGCCTGTCACATTTGCACTTTGCTTAACTTTGCACAAACCTAATCGCCCACACATGAAGCAGACAGAACTTCTGCAGGCAGGAAGCAGACAGTAGTCAATTTCAAAATGGATACATTGTTGAATTTTTTTCTTACCATTGTGCAAACTCACTAAGTGGCATTCCGAGACAGTCAGCAACCATCCATAACACCTGCAGGTCCAGAACACCTGCAGACAGAAAGCAGACAGTAGACAACTTCAAAACAGATAGATTGTATCCTGTATGGTTTGCCACCAGGCAAACACGCTAAGTGGAATTGTACAGTTGTCAGCACACATAAGGAGTAATGAATGTGAAAATATTTAACAGCTACCTAGTTGTTTCTGTGGCAGCAACTAAAAGTTAAAGGCTATAGGTGAGCCTGGGTTCTAATCCATCTAATATTTCTTACTGATATTCCACTTTACTTTATATAAAAATTAGCAGTAGAAAAATACCTATACATAGGAATGAATATCTGCAGCATGTGCATTGAGCATACACAGGATATCAAAGAAATATTATATGTGTAACTGTGGGTATCAGTACAATTATGGTTGTTCAATTACACAATTACAGAGCCAGAGTAATGTTTGTCCACTCACTTTTATAAAAAAATAAAACAATGTAAACATAATTACAAATAACAATAAGTATAATACTGGAGCTCATATGAATTATATGTGTGACTGAGACTATACTGACAGCAATGTTTCTGTAATTATAATTGTCTTTTATGGCTTTAAAGGAACTTCAGACTTCAATGATATTCATACACACATTAATTAATAAACCAGACCTTGTCAAGGCACGCACACATATATGGTTAACCTCTCACTCTGTCATGTGTATTTATATACATAATTAATGACCATGTCTGACAAGCAGTTCATCTGTGGCAAGGATGAAAAATCACCTGTATAGAAGAATATGTTTTGTCTATGTTAGAAATGTTTAAATCACACATTGCGCAAATTAATTTTATTAGTGTGCAAAGCCGCACAAAAAATGTGACAGGTCATGTAATTTGTACCCCCAATACATATCTGCAAGGTTAAATCAACTAACAGGTACAGCAGCATCCAAACCAAAAACTAATGCCAATTGTCACAGTAACCCTTTTAGTTCATAAACTGCCTTTCTGTGTATTTGGCAAATTGTGCAAAAGTGGCTGGCATGGTTGTTCAGGTTTCTGCACTAGGAGTAAATGCAATGCCATGAATTGGTTGGAAAGCACTGTTAACTATTGCTGTTTTCAATGATTGGACATGTCTGGAGGTAGAAGGGAAGGTGTCCAATTTAGGGCTCAAAGGTGGGGTGTTGAGGAGTCCAGAATCTTTGCTGGACTCCTTATTAAGCATCACAGCTGAAGGCTTTTGCAGGGGGCTATACTGGCTCCCAGTACAAGTCTGAGGCATGGAATAGTCTTGACAAGGCTGTCTCCAGTGCAACTGGCATTCCACATACTGGAGAACAGTGCAGACACCATTTCAATGATCCCAAAAGGCACATGCAGGATACACTAAGCCTTTGGCTGGCTCAGTTTAGGACTACTGACATCCTGCAGTTGTTTAAGTATACAGATAAAGAGAATTTAAACTAGATAAACAGCTACAGATAGGCAAGACTGGTACGCATAATGGTCTGCTTTTCTCTTGTTCTCTTCTTTTTATTCCACAGTCAGCCAGCAGATAATGGTGAATAGAGGAGTCCATGCTGAACACTTACAAAGACTGAGAGAAGCAAGGGATATTTATGCAGCACAACATAGTTATTTTATCTAAAGTATTACTCTTCTATACAGCAGCAGCAAATTAAGCATGCATATCCTAACTGTAAAATCAAACATGCATGCTTCAGTCTGTAGCACAAGCCAACTGTAGGAGTCAGTGCTAATACTGTAGTCAGACATTGTTCATTCAAATACCACAAGTAACAAATACATAGTAAAATCATTTAAAAATATTACATAATGATTTCAACAGAAGTGGCATAAATGCCCTGTTGTTAACTTAATCTGAATTATTTGACCAAGCATATGTGCAATATATGCACATTGTAAGGACTACTTTGAGCAATGATCATCAGTTATATTTTGTAGTTGTTAAGAAGTATACTTAAATGTAAAAGTAGAAATAAATTATTTTTACTGTAATAATTCAATGTATGTCACATATGATGGCACTAATTATCTTTTTTTTTTTCTCACATGCCAACCCTTATCTCTTTTTTATTTTTTCATGTGTTGTCACAGTGTTTTGATATCATCAATGTTTGACCACTCACAAAATGCTTTACAGCACAGGGAGGTAGGCCAACCAGTGTGGCTAAGCCTGTCCCTGCTCCATTGATGCATGCACAAATGCCCAGCACAGGGACCCAACCTGACAGTACTGCTTCTGCTGCCCCTGCACTACCTGGGCCTTCTACATCAGGTAGCATTACCCTGGCAGCTGGTGAAGTGGTATCCTCCAAGAGTAGTGGCAGAGGTGGGGATACTGTCAACCACCAGGAGATGCCAGGCTTAGTGCATATAGTTGTGCACAACAGCACTAGTGCATGCCTACACCAGATGGAGAGGATGCTTTCTATTATGGTACATAAACAAAGACATCAAACACTCAATTCTCACTGTCTCCATGTTTGATGGGCATGGTCATCTGATGTCCCCTCCCTTTCCACAGTCATGGTGTCCTCCAACTGTTGACTCCCTCACCGTCCCTGTATCTTGTCTTGTTTGTCCTGCTTGTCTGCAGTTGCTTTTCACCTACACTACTTACCTGACCCATAAATACCTATGTCCCTTACCCAGTATTCCTCTCTTATTGAAGTAAGAAATAAGAAAAATGGCACCTATCCCACAAAAGAAAATAGCATCCTATACATAGCTCTCCACTTTGCACAGGCATCTTCTCAACACATTTGATTCGGTCCAATTGGCTATACAACATGATTGTGGTTTTGTCACCCCTCTTTGTTGAGGTGACAGTCCAAATTCATCTAATCTTCTATACATATTTTTATTTTACACTGTTGAAGAAGTGGATAGCTGTGGTTCTTTCCTACCTACCTCCTGCACATTCCTATATTGCTTTTCCTTTCTTCTTCCCCTTGCTTGCTTCCCATTTCACTACTTTCCTATCTACCTAATTTTAACACCTTTAATCTAGTCAAAAGATAGAATCACACATCACACACATAAGTGTAAACAGCCCAATGAAGACCTTCAGTCTTTGTCCTCTGAGTGGAGTTTGGCATCACCCACCAATGTCAAGCAATGGTAAAGGACACTTCAGTGGTGCATTTACCTCTATGCAATGCTGCTTAAATACTCTGTGCTAAATTAACACACAGTGAAAGTAGAATAAAGAATTATTTTATTACATTATGCATACATATTTAAAAGTATTAAATACAGCTAGATTCAAATCCTAGATCATCTGTGCTCAAAATAAATATCTCAGTGCATATACACTTGCTGCCACAGAGCCACCTAAGCGGCAGGTGTGTATCTTAAACTCAGTACTATCCAAAGTGCTGATTGCCATGCCTCTCTGCTTAACATGCTTAAGCAGATGTAAGCAAACCAACAGAACTCTCATAATTGTATAAATGAAGCAGAGGCTCACGTTTGCTCATTGCTTAACTATGCACAAATAGGATAGCAGTATAAATGTGTATCTCGCATGTGCAAACACTTTTCCATCCATCGCACAAACCAGCTGGCTCGGCAGTGTGCTATGGAAAGTGCACATTAGCATGTATTACTTATGTTTACTGGCCATTTAGTCTTCATCCCATGAAAGTACATGTAAAACGCAACCAAAAGGAAGGCACTTTTTTAAGGAAAGAACATCTATTTACACTGTAGACATGTACTTCGTCTTTTAGTACTTGTTCCCAAAATATCAGCTACACTACAGAAGTAAATAAACAAATGCTTTCTTATATACCATGTACATCTTTATACTGACAATACACATTCAAATTTTCCAGTACTTGTACTAATGTGGACAGCTGTTTCCATATACTTCATAGAGCTGTTTTTTTAAGTATACCTGCACATTAGAAACACAACAGCAAGTACTACACTTTGCACACTCATCAATTTGGCAACATGCAAATATTTAATATCTTGACAGTTGCACATGGCTAGCCATGCATTTCATATAGGCTTCCCAAATATTCTCTCAAACATCCAATGCTGTACTGAGTTCTGTAGCTGGTCTACCTAGTTAAGGTAGGGGTTCAAATTGCAGTCAACATGTATGGTGTGGGTGTCTGTTTAGTCAGAAGAACATAACTGTGTCACAGTCAACAGTGCAATCCCATGGAGTACCTATATTTTGACAGTTGTACATGCCTACACATCTATTTAATTTCGGACTCACAACATCCTCTCTCAAGCATCCAGTGATGATGCCATCCACTATAAATAGTCCTGCAGAATTGAAAAAGTCAGACTTATGCTGTGACATTTGTGTTAAGTACTGAGTTATTTAGCTGTTGTACCTAGTTATGTAGGGCTTCTAATCTCACTTTAGTCAACTTGTGTGTGTATCTAGTCAGAACAATGTAACTGTGCATTTTACAGACATCAGTACAATCTCAGGGCGTACCAATGTATAGATAGTTGTACATGCCTACACATCCATTTAATTTGGATTCAAATCTTCTCTCAAACATCCAGTGATGATGTCATCCACTGTAAATTGTCCTGCAGCATTATAAAAGTCAGATTTATGCTGTGGTGCTTGTGTTAAATACTGAGTTCTCTAATTAGTGTACTTAGGCAGGGGTTTTATTCTCACTGCAGTCAACTGGTATGTGTATACGTGTGTTTGTTTAGTTGGTTGATGCTCAACAGACCATTTTACACCTGCATGTGGGACACTGCTATTACCATCCTCTTCTTACCAGACACTGCTGATGTAATTACTTATAAAGTCTTGTCTGACAATGTAAACCCAGACTGTTTGTTTTGTTGTGCTTGTGTTAAGTACTGTGCTTTGTAAATACTTGGGTAGGGGTTCTATTTTCACTGCAGTCAACTGTGTGTGCAGTCAACAATCACTATGGTGAGAATTTTAGGGCAATATGTGAGCCCACAGCTGTGTCAAATCCTGCTCCTAGCATCTCATGGTAGAATACAATGGTGATGCCATCCTGTATAACATGACCTCTGACAGTATTTAAGTTAAACCTGTACAGTGGCAGAAACATTAATTGTTGTGTTTACAAGATACTTTCCCTAAGCTTATAGGGATTCTAATCTGACAACAGCCAACTTACGTGTCTATACATACACCTATCTCTTTTGAGACAATTTTACACAGGTATGAGAATCCACATCCATGTCCTACACTCCTCCCAACATGTTCTTCTCAGCATACAATGATGTTATCATATTCCATAAAGTGCAACATGGCAGTGTTACACTCAGACCTATGTGGTGTTGCTACTATGATATTACATAGCATTCATCTTCTATACAGATACAGGTGTAATGTTAGACCCAGTCTACTGCTGTGTGTGTGTGTGTGTGTGTGTGTGTGTGTGTGTGTGTGTGTGCATCACACCATGACAGAATTAGCAATCACACATGCAGTGGTCTAGGTATGGCTCACAGAGGCTCATGTAAGGACTCTGCTTCATGATGTGTGCATGAATATTAAGCAATACAACATCCTCCACTTATCTGCAGGAAGGATGTCATGTGGCCATAAGAAAAATGAGGATTGTCAATGCATGTGGCTATGTTAAATGTTCTCGTAAGTGGCAGTGAAATGAAAAGTGATTCCAAAGATCATACGATCATCATAATGTATAACCAGCCACACACACAACAGTAGATTATTCCTGTAGGTATAGGAGATGAATGCCATAGAACATAATACTAGCACCACTACATATGTCTGACTTTAACACTGTCACATTGCACTTTATGGAGTAAGATAGAATCATTGTATGCCGCAAAGAACATGTTGGGAGGAGTGTGTCACATGGATGTGGAGTCACATCTCTATGCAAAATTGTCTCAAAAATAATATTTGGATGTATGCACACTCAAGTTGCTGCTATCAGATTAGAACCCTATATATCTAGATAAAGTAGCTTAAAAACACTGTTACTGCCATGGCACAGGTTTATCTTGAATACTGTCAGAGTGCATGTTATACAGGATGACAGCATCAATGTATGTTACAAGAAGATGTTTGGAGAATGGTTTGACAGCTGTGGACTTACATGCCATTCTAAAATTGTCAACATACTGGTTATTGAATGCACGCACAAACCAGCTGACTGTGGTGAAAGTAGAACTGATACCTGACTATCTACAGAACACAGTACTTAATGCAAGAGCGATAGCAAAGTCTGGCTTCTATGGTGTCAGGCAGCACTTTATAGCTGATGACATCAGCAGTGTCTGTTGAGAAGAAGATGGTAGTAGGAGTGTCTCACATGCTGGTCTAAAATGGTTGCTTGAATTTCAACCAAGTGAACACAGACACACAAACTAGTTGACCGCAATGAGAGTAGAACCCCTAACTATTTACAGAGTACAGTACTTAAAGTGAGTTCCCACAGCACATGTCTGGCTTCTATAGTGTCAGAAAAAACTTTATACCTGATGACAGCAGCAGTGTCTGGTGAGAAGAATATAGTAGTAGGAGTGTCTATATGCTGGTCTTAAATTGTCTTTTGAATTTCAACCAAGTGAACACAGACATAACAGTTGACTGCAGTTGGATTAGAACCTCTATCTAAGTACACCAGCTAGAGTACTCAGTACTTAACACAAGCACCATGGCACATGTCTGACCTTTACAATGCTGCTGGACAATTTATAGTGGATGACATCATCACTGGATGTTTGAGAGAAGATGTTATGATGCCTGCATGAAATGGCTGGATAGCCATACACAACTGGCAGGATATTAGTTCTGCATGGAACTGGATTGATGATAGTAGGATACAGGCTGATAGTCCTTGACTATGCACACACACTTATGCATACATAGAGACACACACATAATATGGCTGTTGTGCTAATCTAACATGCATGTAAGTATTTTATTCCCATCTACAAAACACAGTATTTCATGACTGCATCACTCCTGATGAAGTATGTTTTTGCTTTGTCATAGTGGCCTGTATAGATGATGCTACCATCATTATATGATGTGGATAACATATTCTGCTAGACTCATGTGCAAAGTGTGGATGTACTATTTCTTGTTGTGTTTCCAATGTGCATGTATACTTCCAGAGACAGCTTATCAAACGAGATGCAAACAGCTGTCAGGGATGCATGCAACATAAATAAGACATATGCAGCTATTTCCCGGTATGTTGTGTGCATTACACAGTTAAATTGTCACATACAGCCACACATATTTTTGTGATCATATTTCTGCATTCATATTTGTGAAGAATTGCTGTCCACATTAATACATGTATAAGACAATCTGAATGTCTATTGTCATTATAAAAATGTACTTGGCATGTAACAATGCAGTGTTGCTTTTATTTATTTCTGTAGTGTAGTTGAGATTCAGGAACTAGTACTGACATACCAAGTTCATGGGTGCAGGTAACACATGAGTGAGTGTAAATATATATTCAGTCATTAAAAATCCCTTCCCTTTGGTTGTATTTTTACATGGATTTTTAGGGTCTATATTACAATATCAAAGACTGCAAATATTGAATGACCTAAAGGCCGAAAAAAACAGAATGCCAGACCTCAAACTCGCTATTGTTGGGGCTGCACCCCCCCCCCCCCCCAGCTAAATATAAATACCAACTCTGAGATCACATTACACTAAGGAAATGGGCAAATATTCCAATCTTCACTGTACTGTGATCTCACAAAAAGCATATTGAGGTCTGGCATTTTTGACCTTTACGCCATTCGACATTTACAGTTTTTGATGAAGTAATAGGAACCCAATTTTAATTGGATGAAGACTAACTGGGTAGTAAACATAAATAATACATGCTAATAAGCACTTTCCATCGCTTACCTCAGAGCAGCTGGTTTGTGCAACTAATGGCAAAAGTGTTTACACATGCAAGATGCACATTTAAAGACTCCTACTTGAACTTGAGAAGTACTTATGCATATTGGCTATGGTAGACACAGCTAACATATACTATGGTGTTCATAACTAGTTCATATCGGAAATGTGTCATAAATTGTATAACTTTAAAAAAGTATTTATACTGCTTTCCCTGTTTGAGCAAAGGTAAGTGATGCACGAATGAGAGAGGCAAAGTTAAGCATACATTATTCTTGTAACAAATGTTTATTAGGTTTCAATATTAAAATATGTGTGGGACTTCCATTATCTAAAGATACTATGTACTATGTGCTTCATCATGTTTACCAGGCATGCTATATAGACACACACACACACACACACACACACACACACACACACACACACACACACACACACACACACAATTCACAGCTATAATTTTTGCAGTGTTTATCATACAAGTAACTGAACATTAAATTTAATGTATTTATCCATTTTGCCATGTTCGTGCTTAATTTGGTTAAAAGTCCTATTGGAAGCATTATATTATTTTATTATATTATTTTATCATGATCCATTCTCTTTATTTACACATTTGATTAAATAATGTACGTTTTTACGTTTTTCTGTTTTATTATTCTGTCTCGCTTTTCGCTTTTTTTTTATCTCTTGAGAAGAAGCTAGGGTTGCGTAAAACGCTGTTGCATTTTATTTTGTAAGTCAAAGTTTAGTTTTACGCTGGTTCCATCCGTTTGTTGAGGTTCTTTGTTTTTCAACTGGTTAATGATTTTGGTTAATGACTTTAAGCTGTGATGGTAAGCTACTATTTAAATGAATGTTTTTAGCAAGTACAATTGTCTGAAGAAGCAACCTGTGAGTCGTGAAATCGCTTACCCTTGCTTTTTTGTTGTTTTATTAAAGTTTCTGCTCTGTAAGTCTACGTGAATTTTATACTTCTACCTGCATAGGACATTTGTTTGAGGCCAGTAATCCTCTTGGTGAGGTACTTTTGTGGTCTTTCCAGCTGTTGGAAGTGTCTTGTGAGGTACATCCCAAATGGGGCATTGTACTCTATGATGTGTCTGATGAGTGATGAGTAGAGGGGCAGTATAACCTCTTTATTTCTAGATGTGAACCCTTTAGTAATTAGATGGGCTACACAGAAGGATTTCCTAACTACTTTGGCAATATGATTGTCAAAGGAGAGATTATCTACCTGGGTTCCCATATCTCTTATTACCTCTTCTGTATTAAAGGGGCTGCCACCTATGTGGTAATTCATGGGTGTTTTGTTTTTCCGAAATGGGATGACTATGCATTTTTTGGCATTTAGCTTGAGTCCATGACTTTGACACCACGTGCCCGTCTCAGTAAGGCCCTTTTGGAGAATGTCCATGTCAGCCGAAGAGTCAATTATGGCTCCCAGTTTGCAGTCATCAATGAACTTGGTTAGCCATAGTCCTCGTATATTTGTCTGTACTTCTGAAAAGTATATGCTGAACAGAAGGGGTCCCAGGACAGAGCCTTGTGGGACACCACTTGTGACTAGTTTAGAGTCGGACCTGGAGCCCACTATTCTTACCGTGTGAGTTCTGTCTGTAAGCCAGTTGGAACATCTCATGATGTAGAGGTTTATATTCAGGCTGGTGAGTTTTCCTATAATTCACTAGTAGGGACTGGTGTAAAAAGACTTGGCGAGGTAAAGGTAGGCTGTGTGAATCACCTTCCCCTCATCTATGGCCTTGGTGACTGTCTCGAAGAAATCAACCAGGTTTAGTAGGCATGATCTGCCCTTAACAAAGCCGAACTGGGTTGGGTCAAGTATTTGGAGGTTTCCAATGTCTTTGTTAATGAGTTCCATGATGATGTACTTCGTAGCCTTATAGACCAGGCTAGTCAGGCTTATGGGGTGATAGTTACCAGGATCAGTTGTGGCCCCTCCTTTGTGGAGTGGAATAACCATTGCTGTGCACCATTCTATGGGCACATAGCCTGTGGAGAGGCTGAGGTTGAACAGTGTGTTTAGGTGGGGGGTTAGTTCATTCTGTAGTTCATGCAAGATGCAGCCTGGGACACCATCTGGCCCCATTGACGCTGTGCTTTTGGCTTTTGAAAGGGCTGTTTTCACCTGTGCGTCTGTGATTTCTGGGACACTACACTTTTCCAGTATTGTTGTGGGCCATTTTGGGGGTGAGAGGGGGGTGAAGTTTGCATTGAATCTATCTGCCAGGATGTTGGCAATATCAGTAGGTTCAGTATATTTTGTGCTATTTTGCACTAGCTCAGAGCATATATGTGCGTTGCCACTTAGATTCTTGACATAGCTAAAGAAAGCTTTGTGGTTATCTTTCGAATTGTTGGATATTTTTCTATCAAAGTTAGCCTTGGATGATTTTATGAAGGACCTTAGTTTCTTACTGATACTGATCAGGGATGTCTTTCTTTCTTGGGATTTGCTTTTTTTTTAACTAGTTTCCTCCTTCTGTGGTATAGCCTGTTTATGGCAGGGGTCCACCAGACTGGGTTCCTCCTCTTAGGGGAGTGAGTCTTGGTTTTGCTAGGGATGGCATGATTCATGCATCCTTGTAGGTGCTCATAGAGTGCATTTGTAAAGGTTTCTGCATCTTGGACGCTGTTATCCTTTAGCGTGGGGGCTGTGAAACTTACCACCTCTGTCTTAAGTAAGGTGAAGTTTGCTATAGAAAAGTTTTTCACTGTGGTTTCCTTGGTTGGGGGTGGTGGTGTGGTGTGGACATCCAGAGTGATTGCTTTATGGTCTGATCTAACCAGTGATGGGTTGACCTCCGGTGCGGAACACCTGTCGCCCATGTTGGTGATGACCAGGTCCAATATATTTTCATCTCTGGTAGGGGAGTTTACCAGCTGATCCAGGGCATTTGAGTTGATAAATTCCAGGAAGCGCTAGAACTGGGAGTTTGTACTTGAGTAGTTTTCCCAGTTTACTGTAGGGTAGTTGAAATTGCCCAATATCAGGGTGTTTGCTAGGACCTTCATGTTTTCCAGTGTCTCCAGAAAGGCGGAGTGGTTGTCCTGGGTCATGCAGCGTGATCTGTAGCAGGCCACAATTTGCATTGCAGATTTGCCCAATGTTAGTTGCACATGGATGATCTCAGAGGTATCATGCTGCACCACTAACCTGGAGGTGTAGGCATCCTTGATGAATATGGATACACCCCCTCCTTTTGTGTTTCAGTCCGTGTTCTGCAGCTGAAATGTGTGGTATGAGTTGTAGCCTGGTAGTGCTTGGGTGCTCTGTGGAGCCTTGAACCAGGTCTCAGTTACTGCACAGGTGTTGACGTTCTCCATACTGAGGAGTGTTTTAAGCATGTGCATTTTGAGATTTAAACTCCTGGCGTTGAGTAGCATAACCTTCATTTTTTTATTTGTGCTGTTTACGGAGGTGGGTTTGACTTTTGAGCCTTGACTAAAAAAGGCACTATGGGGGCAGCAAGAGCCTTGGCCAGTATTCGAAAGTCTAGGGGTGACAGGTGCAAGCCATCTCTTGTGAAGCAACCAGGCTTGTCGAGAATGTCGTCCCAGGCTGACAAACACTGGATCCCCTTTTGAATGACACCAGAAGCTTAGCCAATTGTTGAAATTGATAATATTTTCTTTACACTGCGGTATCATTCTTGGTGAGGGAAGGATGCTACTCAGGGTCATGGTCATACTAGCCTGGGCTACATGATCAGAGAGCTCTTCCATGTCTCTTTTCATGTAGTCCAGGGAGGTACGTCTCAGGTCATTCACACCAACATGAACAATGACAGAGTCATATTTGTACTTGTTCTTGTACACTCTCAGTTGTTTGTGCAAGTGTTACATATTTAGTGCATTGAAGGATCACACAATTATTTAATCATGCAATCATTTATGAGTATTGCTTGCATCAGTGCAGCTCTCCCTTCTCTTTACATTGTGTTCATTATTCTCTTATATCTGCTGTACTTTCAGACATGCAGTCTATAGGGCATTTTTTATCATTGTCCTTAAAATCTATGACAATGTAGTTTTTATTAAAGGAAGAAGAGTATGGCTATTAGTGCACAGAAACTGAAATGTGTGTGCTGTTCACTACCATTTCAAAGTTTGCTACCAATTGCTTCTACACTTTGTAAGTGTATCCTGATTGACACACTCACTGCAGGTAGGGAGTCTGAATTATTGTGCATTCCTTCTTGCTCCCACTAATCATTCAGTGTTGCAGTCCATTAGCAACAAACATTGAGGTAGTGCCTACACTATGTTTACATCTGTTATATGAAACCGGAAGTTTGGGATTCAGCAATTCTTATAGGCTCATAGGTTCATAGGTGTGTACTAGGCTAATGGCCCTGGAGGCTTTACAAGCCTAGCCTATAGGATTACCCTGGCATCATGCCACCCAAAATTAGTTCCCAGTGCATCTGTCGAGTAAAGCCACTGGAGTGATCCCTGGGGTGAATTTTCTATTTCCCATCCACTAATCAAGATTTCTCTTTAAGAGGGCCAGTGAGGTGCTCTGCTTGACATGTATGGGAAGTCTATTCCATAGCATGGGCAGTCTCTGGGTTATGAGCCTGTCCCTCCAGCATGTTCTGTTGATTGTGGTAATGAGGTTTAGGTCTCTGGAGAGTGTGGTGCAGCGGGATTGGGATTTCTTTAGATGTAGCATTTTTAACAGAGCTGGGTCAGACATGGCTTTGTAAGTCAAGCAGAGATCGCCTCTAAGAAGGAGATATGAGACAGAGAATAGTTGAAGTTTTTTTAGTCTGTTCATATAGGATAAATGTTTAAGGCCTAGGATCCTCTTTGTGGGGTACTTTTGCAGCCTCTCCAGTTGTTGCAGGTGTTTAGTGAGGTACATGCCAAATGAGGCATTGTACTCAATGATTATCCTAATGAGGGAAGAGTAGAGGGAGACAATGACCTCTTTCTTCCTGGATGCAAAACCCTTAGTAATGAGATGTGCCACATAGAAAGCCTTTCTGACCACAGTGGCAATGTGGTGGTCAAAAAAGAGGTTGCTGTCAACCTGTGTTCCCAGATCTCTTATAACGCCTTCTGTGTTCAGTGGACTACCATCAATGTGGTAATTCATGGGGACTGTTTCTTTTTTTTTACAAAAGGGAAGATGACACATTTTTTTGGCATTGAGCTTAAGGCCATGGTTCTGACACTAGTCACTGGTCTCAGTGAGGCCTTTCTGCAGGATGACAACATCACTTGGGGAGTTAATAATAGCTCCCAACTTGCAATCGTCTGCAGACTTTGTCAGCCAGAGTACCTTCGCGTTGGCCTGGACTTCATAGAAGTAGATACCAAACAGGAGAGGACCCAGGACCAAACCCTGTGGGAATCCACTCATGACTGGTGAGCAGTCTGACTTGGAGTCAGCTACTTTCACACTGTGGTTTCTACCTGTGAGCCAGTTTGCAACCCACCTAGTGATATAGGGGTTGATGCCTACCTTAGAGAGTTTTCTATGATTCCTGAGTGTGGAATCATGTCAAAGGCCTAGGCCAGATCAAGGTAGGCTGCATGAACCACCTTGCCTTCATCCGCAGCTCTGGTGACTGACTCAAAGAAGTTGACCAAGTTGAGCAGGCATGATCTACCCTTCACAAAACCAAAATGTGTGGGATCCAGAGTTTGAGATTTCATATATCCTTGTTTATTAGGTCCATGATAATGCATTCCATAGCTTTTCATATCAGACTCGTCAGGCTAATGGGGAAATAGTTCCCAAGGTCTGTAGTCACTCCTCCTTTGTGGAGAGGGATGACTGTAGCAGTGCGCCATTCAGTAGGGACAAAGCCTGAGGTGAGGCTGTGATTGAACAGGGCACACAGGTCAGATGCCAGTTCACTCTGTAGTTCATGTAGAACACAGCCAGGGATATTATCAGGTCCCATAGAAGCTATATTCTTGGCCTTGGACAGTGCTGTTTTAGCTTGTGCAGCAGTAATAGTGGGTGCCTGGCAATCTACTGGTATTATAACTGGTCTCAGGGGAGTAAAGGTGGCACTGAATCTGTCGGCCAGTATATTGGCAATATCTGTTGGCTCTGTATAGGAGGTAACATTATACAGTAGTTCAGAGCAAATCTGGGTATTGCCATGGAGATTCTTTACATAACTATAGAAGGCCTTGCGGTTGTCTTTACTATCCACTGCAATTCTGTTTTCATAGCTAGTTTTACAGAATTTAATGAGGGATCTCAGCTTTTTGTTGAGGCTGATAAGGGAGTTATTCCAGTCTTGGGACTTCACCTTATTCCGTATCAGTTTCCTCCTTCTGTTGTAGAGTTTGTTTATGGCAGGGGGCTACTAGATTGGCTTCCATTTTTTTTTTGGAGGAGAGGGTCTTGGTTCTATTGGGTATGACGAAATCTATGCATTTGTTTACGTGTTCGTACAGTGCATTGGTGTATGATTCGGTGATCATGCAACTGATCTCCATTTGCATGGGTGCCATGAAGTTAGCCATCTGTGTTTTTAGGAGCCTATAGTTAGCTTTGGAGAAGTTTTTCATAGTGGTTACCTTTGTGGGGGGTGGGGCGGGAGGGATGTGGATTTCCAAGGTGTTTAGTTTGTGGTTGAATCTAACCAGGGAGGAGTTGACTCTTTGTGTAGAGCAATGGTCGCCCATGTTAGTAATGACCAGGTCAAGGATGTTGATACCCCTAGTGGGGGTAAGAACAAGCTGGTTTAGGGCATTGGAATTAATAAACTCCAGGAAACGTTGGGCAAGTGTATTGGAACATGAGCAGTTTTCTCAGTTAATTGAGAGGTAGTTGAAGTTGCCCTATATGAGAGTGTTAGGTTGGACCTTAATATTCTCCAGGGTGCTTAGGAACATGGAGTGTGAGTCTTGGGACATGGTTGAGGACCTATAACAGGCTACGACCTGAATCGCTATCTTACCCAGTGTTAGCTGCACCTGAAGTATCTCAGATGCATTATGCTGGGCTACCAGTCTCGAGTTGTGGTCATCCTTTATGAATATGGAAACACCACCACCTTTGGAACTTTAGTCCAAACTCTGGGGCTGAAAGGTGTGGAATGAATTATAGCCTGGTAGTGCAGGGATGCTTTCTGCTGCCTTGAACCTGGTCTCTGTTATGGCACAAATGTCAATGTTCTCCATTTTAAGGAGTGGAGTGCTTTGAGCAAGTGGATGTTGAGATTTTGAATTCTAGCACTGAGCAGCATGATCCTCAGATTCCACACACCAAATCTGCATCTCATTTGCATCTTCCCCATGCTCACAGGCCTAACTCTACATGATAAGAAGGTAACTGTGCAGCTAGGAAACTGGAAGGTGAGGGGACTTGTGTATCTGTAGAACACAGAGGACTGATATTCTTTTTGATTTATCTGCAAAGGCTTCTGATGTTGGTAAGATATACTTACATTTTCAAGTACATGCTTGATTTGTTAACATGTTACAATGAAAACTTTTATATATATATATATATATATATATATATATATATATATATATATATATATATATATATATATATATATATATATATATATATATATATATATATATATATATATATATATATATTTGCATTAGGAGGTTAAACTGTTATCTGTATGTGTACTATAGTTCATTCTTGAGATAGGCATTTTTGGCATGCATTGATTTTCACAGATAGACAGCCTTATCAATCGTATACAGTTTTGTTTTGTGTTGAAAATCTGCACACATTTTGTGAAAATTGCATGAAAAGCATTTATAACAAGTGCATTGTGTTATTCCTTGGATTGTACAGACTGTTGTTTTGGGGGTGGGGTAGCCAAGTACTATTTGTGTGTTGGCGCAGCAAAAGTTGGGTTTCAAGAGTTTTGCTCTTGCAATTGTGTAGTCATCTTGGTATTTCTGTGGTAAACAATACAGTACTCCACTGGCATTCCTTATTTTGGACTAAATATTGATTTACGTGTGAGTATATGTTACAAACACAGCAATCTTATATCACATACCTTATACTTAGTTACATCAGCAGGTAACATTATGCAAGAATCTGGCATTCATTTGTATTCTTAGACATTTGTTGTGATATTCCATGTTCAACACTTACTTTGACAGTACAGCAGTTACAAGTGTTTTACTTCAGGATTGAGTCTGTATAATGCTAGCAGTACACAGCTATTCCTGGGTAAGCAACGGTTGTGAGTGGTGCCTAGCATCAATGTTACTGTACGTATGTGCATTGGATGCAGGCTTTACCCCCTTGGGTGGTGAGCATGTGTGCTATCCATTGCCTCTTGGCCAGGGCAAGGACATATTGTGCATGCCTAAATCTACCTACAGCTACACAGGCTGCTAGCTTCCACTCTGACTCCTTACCTGCGTGTAGCTGGTGGTGACCTTGCCAGTGGTGGTGGGATGCATGCCTCTTCCTCTAGGTGTTCCTGCTGCAGCTGTTTTATCAGAATAATATTGTGAAGGATAACACAAACAGTGAAAATTTCAGCAGAAGTACGTGGATTGTACTGCAGGGCTCCCCGATGTATCTAGGCACTGGAAATATACCTACAGCAGCCCAAACACATGCTCTGTGATATTTCTTGTTTGAGCGTGTGCCTCATTAAAGCATTCTTAGGTGCGTGTTTGTGCATTTCTGATGAGTGTCATCAGCCATGAATCCAGTGGATACCCCTGTAAAACCCGTGATAGACTTAGGAGTTGTGCCAGATATGTGAGTCATGGTAACTGCCAGGGTTGCCAGTGCATATATTCAGGATGATTCTCTTAGCATTACACATGACCTGGCAGTTAATGGAGGAGAAGCCCTTCGTGTTTATTTACATCCTTCCTTGTTCTCTGGGTGGTGCTTTGATTTTAATGTGTGTGCAGTCTATGGCAATTAGAACTTCAGCGAGGTGTGCTACAGAAATCCTGCTGTTACTGCTCTGTCCTTGAGTGCTGGGGGAACTATATATAATCACTGACATGTTGTAGCATAGCATTCACTAATTTATGTAGGATCCTAGATGCTGATGTCTGTGACACCCCCATCATATCCCCTGTTGGCCTATGAAAGGCTCCTGTAGCTAATATTCTAAGTGCTACACATACCTTAGTGTCCAAAGGTATTGGCTCCCCTTGGTTTGCCCATGCTCCCAGTTGTGGATGACAGAGGTCACAGAGTTCTTTAGCGTGTCTCTATGCAACCTGTAGCAGTCAACAATTTCTACATCAAACATACCATGGACAGTTAAATGAGGTCTAAACACCTTTCCCCTTCTTGGCTGAGGTCTATTAGCAGCAGCAGCAACATAGACTTGGGCCTATTGCATATACCCATATACAAGAGAAACTCCAGCCACCTAACATTATTTCTATGTACAGAAGTTTCCGTGGTTGTATTCAAATAGGTTTTGGAATTTGCAGGGAAAACCTACACTGTGTCTACATGATTGCTTTACAGCTTGTTGAATAGCTCCTCCATCTTGGATCGGTTGATTAGCATACAGTTTAGCTACTTATGCAGTAATTAGCATGCCACAATATTTACCACTTGTGGGGTTCTACACACCATGTAGAGCTCCTTACTGAATCCAAAATCACATGCTACCATGTGCAAGTCGAGACATGATGCACACATGGTCTTAGCAGACCTTTTAGCCTCAATTAAATCTGCACCATAGTTTATAGATAAAGCAGAACATGTCTTTACACAATTAAAAGTCATGCTGCTGTGATCAGAAGCAATACTAATAGCTCTCAAATTCTCCAGACAATTCTTGATACATGCAGATGCCTTGGAGGTAGGCATAGGTGTAGTCTTTTCCAGGGCATAAATAAGAATTAACATTCCATCAGTTCATTTAGAGGTAAGCTTACTAATGCAGACAAATGCTACTTGGAATTGAAAAGGAATGCTTTGTAATAAAATGTGCCCTTACAACCACAAAATATTGATAGGTAACTGAATTTGTATTAGTAGCTGACTATGCTTTTTTATATTTGCTCTGCTGACAAAAAAGACTATAACCAGAAACTGTCCTGGTGGACTCTGCACCTCCAGCTATTTAGCTTCAAGATTCACTATCTACTTGGTCACATTGTCTTAAATGTGTACAGGCTTGTCTTAAGCAGGTATGAAACAGTGGTTCCATTCTGGTGAGGTTATATGGCATAATGACTGCTGAGCCTGCTTATGAACAAAGAAAATGCCCTGTTGACCCCTGAAAAGGCTGTGTCAGAGAATTTGAATCAGGCAGGCAAATGATCTTCATGGAAATTAACAGGTAACAACTGTCTCTAGAGCTACATCAGGGTTATTGTCCTTTGAGAAAGTAGGTTTTCTGTCTTTCAGAGTTATAGAGGATTACCTGGAGTCTCCAGAAAGTTTTATGCAAAAGTAGAAAGTAGAATTGAGAGAGCTCCTTGAGCTGGGAGTTCTGAAGCAGAAGAGAAATTCCTACTGTGTGTAAAAGTTCTGAAGTAAAGAGTTCATTCTGTGAATGAATACTGCATACACACTGAAATACTGTTGGGATTTCATAAAATACAGATGCAGAGAAAACAGAAGGCTATCAGCCTAAATAAATTGTGGACTAACTGCTTGCTGTTTAGTTCAAAAACTGTTTTATCCTCTGGTTTAAGAATGAAACCATGCTTTTCACTTCATTTCTTGTGATGCTGTTGTTTCCGTGTATTCTTAAATTGGTGGAATTAAGCACATTTTTAGTTTGCTTTATCTAAAAGTCACTAAAATTATTTGTGATGTAACAACATGGATTTCAAACCTCATTAAAAACTTAACTGTTCAGCTAATTCCACTTACAATGCTACAACACATGCAATATTCGCTAAATGCTCTTACATAATGAGAATTTAATCGTGTATAGTACAAAAAATGCAGACTATGCAATTAAGTCAGAGGCAGACAAGTTCCTTATGACTAACTGAATGAAGTCTGATTTGATGAAAAAGGACTCACTGAATTAAGCTCACCAAATGTTTTTGGTTGTCAGAGCAGTAGAGGACCCCTATATTACTACAACTAAATGTAACTAAGGCCATATCACCTCAGATGGGTTATATTTCTATGGGAAGCACTTTTAATAATCTGCAAGATTTAAAGAATGGGCAGGATTCACGAAACCTCCGTGTAAGAGTTAATATGTCTTACCCGGAGGCTGCAGTTAAATGGTGTGATGTCAGCATGCCATGCATATTCATGAGGGCATGCTGAATCACACCCTAGGCTAACACGGTCCGTGTAAGAAAGTAGGGGGTGTGTCTGCACGGCGAGTTCTGCAAAGGGACACGCCCCCAGAAGAGTCACAGTCCTGAAAGCAAACTCCCATGAGCGAGTCTGCGGAAATGTCAAGAAATACAACACCACACATGCCCCCACAGACTATGAACCCAACTGTAATGTAAAACGTAAAAATCAACAGTTTATTTTTTTTTTTATAATTTCAAAAATGTTTGCCCGTAATTGCGCTCGTTTGTGCGGGTGTGCCCTTCGCTCAGCCACAGTTAGCAGTCATTGAAAAAGCATATAAGATCTAAATATGCAAATTAAGCCAAGTAGCAATAGTGTAGCGGCAGAGACGTTGGCCAAAGAGGAGGTAGTCACGGTTCGAGCCCCAACAACATAATTTTCTATTTTTAGTGAAATAAGCACAAAACAATCCCCTGACATATATGTATATATATATATATATATATATATATATATATATATATATATATATATATATATATATATAACTATAATTTAAGTAAAATGTAATGAAATGGGCCATGTATTTTTGAAGAAATCTGACACAATAAAAAAAAAAAATGTATAAGTGCCCATAGCTGAGCAGCGCTCTAACAAGCTGAGTATGACTGCCCGCAGGTGAGCAGTGGTTTAACAGGTGTAATATGAGTGCCCGGAGCTAAGCAGCACTTTAACACACTGAAACTGTGTGCCCGTAGCTGAGCAATGCTTCACACAGCATAATATGTGTGCTCATAGCCAAATAATGCGTTAACCAGCGTAAGCCGTTTGCACCGAGCTTCGCAGTGCGCCAACTGGCTTACCGGCGGGCAACGTTGAGCAAGCTGTATCAAAGCTGCCTTTACACAGACACACACCTCCTAGCCTGTCTAGACAGTAGTAAAATAAAAAAACAATGCCCAGGATACTGTGCATCATAGTCAAAGTACTGAACCACTAAGCCATGACAGTTGTACTGAGAAATGCAGTATTAGCATATATATAGGAATGAATAGAAATAGAAGCATGAGAAAGAAGGTTTTTGTAAGCTGATACATTTCCAAAATGGCCAATCACAGATAAGTGTTGGAAAAATGGCATATATAAGCCCCATAGGTGGGAATACACAGCATAACTGATTGTGGAACCTATTTGCAGTCAAGATGGCAGGTGTAGGAGAGGGCAGTTGCTTCTGAGCGCAGAGGTGGGGTGTTGAGGAGTCCAAATATATGGTTTGGCTCCTAGTCTACAATCATGAGGCTCAACTCATGCAGGGCCAGGTTCTCTGGGGTGCGTGCAAGGCAAAGGCATGGAACCGGTTGGCCCATGATCTCACCAGTGCCACAGGCATACCAAGGACTGGTGAACAGGTCTGTCATCACCATGCGGACCTGAAGAGATGAAAGCAGGACCAACTGAACCATTGGATCCAGGAGGCCCGGCAAATGCCCAACGCCCCACTACTGAGTAAGTATCCATGTAATTAAGTATGTAAGAAATTATCCTAGCTGATATTATGGAGATGTATGTTCCAATATTATTTCATTTATATTACAGCTGCAGGTGTGCGTTCCGTGAATCGGCGAGCCTATGATGATAGGCTGGTGCGGTTGCGCCACCAGGCAGGTTAGTAATTATTTTGCTGTAATTGTTATAGAATATAAGTGAGACAGCTTGTAAAAGAGTTCAGTGTTGTTACATATTAATAAAGTTCAAATAACACTAGAAGAAAGATTCTGCTAGTACTGTATGATTAGATAAGTGATGCAGCCTGTAATCCAGAAATAAAAATTAAACAAGTCTGAAATAGAGATTTTCCACCTGTATTGTAATATCAGATAACTTGCTTCAGCCGGAAAATTACTGGTAAACAAGCTAAAGACGATAGACATGTGTCAAATACATCCCCTTTTAAAATCTTGCCATATGAAACAAGTGAGTCTGTTGGAAAGGATTGTTGTAACCAAGTAAGAAATGTTAATAATGCCTAGAATTAAGTACCATCTTGAATTGTAAAAATAAAACAATTGAGAGTGTGAGAAAGAGGTATGAATCGACCAAGAAAGCTGTAATAAGTCTTGAATAAAGTTATACTGCAGTCAGTACCTAATGAAATGAATGAGACAGGCACAACCAAAAAGTGAAATGCTTGTAATAAAGCACTGAAGCTGGAATGTGTCTGTCCCACAATTTGGATATGTTGCTGTACTCTTGCAATATGGAGATAGTATGGTTGTATGAAATACTGAACATCCACAGTTGTCTAGAGCCATATAAATCAAATGTAGCAGGATGCTGTACCTGAAAACAGCCAGATATGAATGTGTATGAATAAAAATGCAATGTATATTAATGTAGCAGTAACATTCCCATCACCAACATTCCTAACGTTACATATAGGAAACTGTACTAAGACCTGTAGGGTATATATATCTGCAGCTACTAGAAATGTACAGCATATGTATAGGTAGTTGATGTTGTTAATGAAATATTTCTTCACCCTACCCTATTTTCACAAATAATGCTATTCCACACCAAACTGGGTATGTGTATTCACAATTAATTCCCATGGACATTTGTCCTGTTGGTTCATACATATTTGCATGTACGTTGATACATGTGCCCTGTTCACATATCCAAACCTGATGGCCTGTTGCCAACAATCAACCCTGCATGCTGTTGGATTGTGTACTGTTGTTCAAAATATGCATGTGTTATGCTTGCTGTTCAATGTTTGGAATTCATGGGTGTTTGGTTAATGAAAATACTGATGCATGCGGTTACAACTAATTTTGAATGGTATTTGTTACTAACCCAAAATGTCATAAAATATTGCTAAACATAGGACAACAGGGAAGGCGGGTTCCAGTGGACCCACCTCTCCCACCTCAGCTGGCGAGTGCACCTGGCCCTAGTGCTCAGGCCGGAACCTCCTCCGGTGGCCCTGTGCCACCTTCGGGTGGAAGCACTGCAGGGGATGGGGCTCGTCCCCTCTCTGCAAGCGTGGCCAGAGGAGAACGTCCACTCACCCTCCAAAGTGTCCATTCTGTGGTGCGTAGCGAGATCAGGCATTCTGTGCTTGAAGCCCTACGCCAGCTTGAGGCACGGATGGCGCAACTCACGGGTGTACCTGCCCATCCTACACAGCCCCCAGCACAGCCCCGTTCTGGGCAGTGAAGGCACAGTGGCAAGTGCCCATGGGTGGGGATCTCAGTTCCCCTGTTGCCATCTGTGGGCTCATGGGCTCGCGATATCCAAACATCCGTCCCCGTCAATTGTGTTTCCCCCCCACATGTGTCATACTCCGCCCCTGTATTCATCTTGTTTGTCTTGTCTGCTAACCTCCCTACCTACCTCCCCAAATATACCTACTTCCTGTACCTCACATTCCACTCTCACCTGAAAAAAAAATAAAAAAAGGGCACTCTGTTCCCACAAAAAAATTACGCCCCATACATAGCTGCCCATTATGCAGACATGTCTGCTGGACATGTCAGCTGGTAATTACAATTGGCTGTACAACATATTTTGTTGTCCTCACCCCTCTCTCAGGGGTGGAAGGTTTCAAATTTCACACCAAATTACACACATATGCACAGCTGTTGCTGATAAAGAAATGGGCAGCTATGGGCCTTTCCTACATCCTTCCTGCAAATCCCAAGCTTGTTTTCCTACTGTCCTACCCTCTTTGTGCCCTCTTTTTCACCACTTTCCTATCTCCCCATTTTCTTTTCTTTCAAAGAAATTAGCGCAGGTGTGCGCAAGAGTAAGCACTTTTAAGCAGTAGTCAGCGGGTGTGCGCTTGTGTGCTCTTAGCTAAGCGTGTGTGTGCGAAGCTAAGCGACAGTGCACATGCATGAGCACTGCACAAACCAGCGCTAACCCGCTTACAACTGCTTAAAAGTGCCTTAGTCACTCTGAATGACAAGGCCTGTAGTCTGCTCAGCAGCAAAATAAAATTCCTCTGTTAGTCTGGAAGCCAGGACCTTGGAAACACTACTCTGCATGACTTACCACTAAGCCATGACTAATATACAAGAACTTTGTGCTGAAAGCAATATATCATGAAATAGTAAGACTGAATGTAAAGGGAATATAGGAAGGCTATTACACAAAGCTTTTCTTGTATCTTTACTGGCAATTCTTGTGGAATGCATTACATTAGTGTGATAAGAGAAACAGCCATGCTAGTAGGTAATAATGTGACAGTAGCACCTTGCAAACCACACACACTATCAGAGCAGGATAAACACCACCATATTTGAATAGGTAAGAGGCCAGACCTCGCAACTTTGACTAATTTACAGGGATGTTCCTGATTTGCAAACAAATGTTAACTGTGCCCCACTGACTCCCTGTGAAATGTACTAACAGTAGGCAGAAAGGTGTGGAATCCCACGTAATGGTAACTCTCAATTAGTTAAAGTACACACTACTTGCATGTCAGAAATGGTGTAGTAAAACATATGCTCAAAATACCCCACAGTCACAGCTGCAGAATATCTGAAATATATCATGGGTGTATCCCACTGATATGTACCATTCCCTGAGGCTGCTAAAATATACACCTGAGAGTATCTGAGGCCTGCAAGTGTCAGAAACTCACAGGCACATCATTCTGTCTGCTGTCACACACTCTGTGAATAGCTGTAGAATTGCTTCCACAAGCACACCCTCATGTAGGAGTACAACCCAGAAATATCAAAGGATGTAGCCATCTAATAAAATAAGGACAGTATAGCAGTTTACAAGCACTGCATGTGCCTGATATTCATAACTGCTAGTACAAAGTACAAGGCCCCACTACTGCTCAGCAGCAAAATAAGATACCCTTGTAGGTGTCAAACCCCACACCTTGGCCTTACCAGGCTGCATGCAGTACCACCAAACCACACCAAGCATATAAGGAATTGCTGCTGAAAGAAATATATCATGCATTACAAGGAGGGAATATAAATGGAAAATAGGAAAACCATAGCAACACATTCCAGTAAAGACACTTAGCAGGCCTTCAAGGAGGGAATGTAAAGGCTAAATAGTGAAGCCATAGCAACAAATTGCAAGAGCTACTGTTGTATACCAGTTAATCCACAAGTCCCACAGGAAAGCACATACTCCCATGTAAACAGTATTAGTATTATTAGGTGTCAGTTAACATACACACTGAGAAGAATGAACTGGAAGAAGCAGCAGTCAGGTTTCAGTACAACATGCATTTCAGTGCCTACAACACAGCCTTAGATATGAGAGACATACCAACCTTTACACTCACAGAACAGTGTCCACAGCAAACCAGCATGGTCCCCACCTTGAAAAACTGAAAGGGCTACACCTACCCAACCTAACATTTTATAGCACTGTCCTGAAATCACAGTGAGAACTGCAATTACCACACAGCAGGCTGCATGCAATTAGTAAATGCTGGCTAACAATTGGTGTAGAGGCCATCACATGCACATGTGCAGATACCTACAAAAGCATCCACACATGCAATAATATCATTGCAGGGACTGGAGAGAGAGAGAGAGAGAGAGAGAGAGAGAGAGAGAGAGAGAGAGAGAGAGAGAGAGAGAGAGAGAGAGAGAGAGAGACCAAAAACAATAATAAAAAGAAAAAAACATCAAGCCATATGGCAGCCAGCAGCAAGGCAGGCAGCAGCAGGCCAGCCAGCAGCAGGGTAGCCAGCAGCAAGCCATCCAAAACAGCAGTCAGAAACAAAGGTAATGTAAACTACATAATCTAATAATCTACATACTGTGAACCCTCCATATGTGTTAGCAGTCTATATCTATATTTATATGAAAATGTGCATAGGGCAAGGGACATACTGCAACTGGTAGTGAAGGCTGGACATACATATGTAGTTGAAGGTTGCTAACAGTATGCTGCCGTAGGCCCAGGGCCAATAGCATACTACCTACCTATGACACGATGCACACACACATGTACTCATTGCAATACCAACTATGTGAGGTGGAATGAGTGTGCCACTGACTGTGTGCAAGGTCTGTACTGGTGTGATTGCTCAGCATGACTTTGTGTCTGTCATGGTAGTGTGTGTCCTTGGTGTAAGGCCAGAGAAAGATGTGTCAGTTATTGGGATACAAACATACTACATTGCCATGTGTTGTGCTGTGGTTCCCTGTTTATGACTGCAGTGTAGGTAGGGGTATGGCAGCAGAGACTAGGGTGCATTACCATTGAAATTGTAACTGTGCATTGCATACATTGCATGGGATGACAATATTCTCCATCCATTAGCGTGATACATACCCCCAGTGTGAGGTTGTGCATTGGACCTCAAACAGTGTGCCGAGTGCTGGTGTATACTAGTTTGTTGTATGGAGTGTGGCAGGCACTGTCACACAGTTGTTGGCTGAGCACTGATATGTGGTCATTTGCATGTGTATCCCCCAATAGACAGACAGATGCTATATATGGCAGTTCAATGATATCAGTACAGTAGAGTATTATGTGTGCCATGTTACTTGCTCACATATTTTTCTTTTCCTTCCAGGACGATGGTGCATCAGCGCAACCCCTGTTATTCAGCTGCAGAGGATGAGGAGATACACCAGAACCTGGTATGGGATTTTTCAACACTCTTTTCCCAGACCAGCCAGAACCAGCAGGAGAGGGCTGCACTGTGGCAAGACCTTGTCCATCTGGTAAATGACATAGGCATGCATAACCGGACATATGAGCAGATACGCCATCACTGCAGTGATTTAATTAGAAATGTCCATCAGTGTGCGTCTGATATCCACAGGCAACAGCTTGCCACAGGTGGTGGGGCAACTATACACCCCCCCTCAACAGACTAGAGGAGCTCCTCCTAAGTGTTGTGGCTCCAGCCCAACAACAACAACATCCACAGACGTGTGTAATGATGGAGGCTGGAGCCACCCAGCATGTGGACATGGAGTGTGCAGGTAACATGCCATATCTGTAGTTGTCTGTTCTCTGCACTGGTAGTTTATGCATGTGTGAGATGTGTACTGTGTTTGTAGCTGTTATCCTGGACATTATTGTGCAAGATGATATTCTCAATATCAGCAGTACACCTGTGAAAGCCAACTGTTGTACTACTGTACTGTATCATACTCACAGTATCAATGGCACAGTTGTGCCCACTGACAATAACTGTCTTATTTGTGCAGGTCCCTCTGGAGTAGCATCAAGGCAGCCAATCCATGCTGGTGAGTGTGTAATAACAATACTTTTAATACTAATGATAATAATAGTAATAATACCCTCAAACAGTATTGTTATGTGTTGGATGGCAGGTGTGTTTGTGTGTGTGTGATTGTATCTCATGTACTGAGGAGTGTGCATGTGCCCATGTGTGCATGTGCCCATGTGTGCATGTGTGCATGTGCCCATGTGTGCATGTGCCCATGTCCCCATGTGTGCATGTGCCCATGTGTGCATGTGCCCATCTGCATCTGTGGTAACATTGTGTACACATTGTAAACTGTGTTTCCTGTCTTCCTCTCACAGGTTCTGGTGTTGCTCTAGTGGTGTGCAGCAGGGAACCTGAAGCCACTGCTGGGGATAGTGATAATGATGATACATATGTAATGGCACAGGGAGGTGTGACAGGGTCTGTTGTTGGTCAGCCAATCGACAGTACACAGCAGTCAACACCATCAATGCGCACAGTCATCCTGCCAATACATCCATTGCCACCAATGTCCTTAGCTGAGGGACAGCATACAGTAGGCATTGACCAAGGTAATGTGGTATCAGTGGCACATGCATCCCCTCACAGCGGCCATGGCCAGAGTACTGACATGGTACCACACAGGCAGATGTCCAGGCGTTCTCTTGGGAGCATCCGTGGTCGTACTGCCCCTGTCAGACATGCCCATAGAGGTCTTTCAACCTCAGCTATGTTCCGGGCTGTAATGCAGGCACAGGCACGTATGGAACGGTATACCATACAGGGTCTAAGGGAGCTTAGAGCACATCGCACTGCTATGAATGACACCATGCGTGACGTTGTGGCTGCCATCCGTACTGTCGGCGAGGTCATTGACAGACATTGGGGGGACACGTTAGATCTGTTCCACAACTACATGCCCATGAGCCAGGGCAATGCAGGACAGTTGAGGCGTTGACGTGGACGTATGCCAGCAACATCAGCAGCTGGCAGTTGTCGTGGACGACAACAAACCTGCAGCCACTCCCATAGTGCCAGTACCAGCCCCAGCAATGCTGGGTCTGTGCTGTCATCAGATCACCCTAGGAGACCAAATGCACGTGGCTCTGGACAGTCCCAGCAGGGACATGTGTTCAGTTATCAACCAACTGCTTCTGATGACAGTACCCAGTCTGGCTTAGTACCTGATACTGTCTGTAGCACCCCTGCCAGGCACAGGTACCATGTCCGTGGCCAGAGACAGTGATCTGTATGACCTGGCAGGTACAGTCTGTGGCTGTCAACAAACACCTGTATATGGCAGCCATGAGGTGGAACTGTGTGCATGCCTACACACATGCATAATGCTAACACCTAGGGCTAACACATACACACACACACCGCATCAACATTGCCCCATGTTGTACTGTTGTCCCTCACTAACACACACACACACACACACACACATACATGTCGATTGGATGTATCAGTGGCAGACTCAAACATACCAAGTACACACCCTGTGCATATGATGAAACTGTGCCACCTCCTGCAATCTGTCACATTGATGCAGGAACAGGATAACATGGTGCTGATGCACAGGGTGACTACATAGAACTGTAGTAATATTATCATGTTGTTAACAGTAAAGTGTAATGATATCATTGTGGGTATATCCCAGCATGCCTGATGCATTAACAGTATGATTGTCATTGTAGTTTTTTATACACCACTATTAATTACAAAAGTGTAATGTCTGCACATCTTTGCATTCTGGTGGTAAGGCTGAAAACACAAACCCACCAACATAGGTAGCACAGGGGATAAGAAAATGGAAGTAATGATACTCAATGCCAGACATGTAAACCGCAAGATGCATGCAGTCCAAACTCTACTCAGCATGGAGAATGTTGATATCTGTGCAGTAACAGAAAACAGGTTCAAGGCTCCCAAGAGCACCCTAGCACTACCAGGTTACACCTCATACCATGCTTGACAGCCCCAAAACACGAAACTAACTATGAAAGGAATGTGAGTCTCAATAAATGTCAAGGATACCCACACCCCCAGGTTGTTGCCAGAGCATGAAGCATCACAGACTATCCACGTGCAACTAACAGTGGGGTAAATGACTTCCAGTACATAGCCTGCTACAGATCACCCCCTAAACACAGGTAACCCACTTGGCCTACTTAAGAACATATGGATATATGAAGGTGTCTCCAGAAAACATTATATTGGGCAGCTGCATCTACCCACACATAGACTGGCAGCATTACTGTAGCTCCAACACCCTAGGCGAAAGGTTCCTAGAATCCATACACTCAAATGCTATTGAACAACTTGTTACCACTCCCACAAGAGGGGAAAACATACTGCACCTGATCATCACCAACATGTGGACTCTATGCTCCAGACCAGAAGTGTATCCCTCACTGGTAAGATGACACCATAGAGTAATCTCACTATATTCACATACCAACCCCAGCCCCTGCACAGAAAACCACAGTGAAAAAGTTGTGTAATGCAAATTCCATGTATTCACATGAGGCAGGTTTTACACACATGAACTATTTAAGGTCACAGGTACATATCTCTATGTGGCACACACATACCTCATGTGTGCATTGAAATTACTGCTATAATATATGTCATACAATAATAAAAGCAACACTCACCACACATTGACAAATTGTGTAACAAAAACACACATGGCATTTGTAGAATTCAAACCCCTAACTAACTATGTTATGAAACGTGAGAGAAATGCATTAGCAGAGTGTGCTATTCACATTACTGGGAAGTTCTCCTTCTCCTGCTATACTTATAGGGTGCTGACATCATCAGTCTTTCGAAAGAGGAATGTTCATCATGTAGTGTGTTCTTCCAGTTGCCAAAAGGGACATTTCTTTCAAAGAAACTTGCACACACCCTAACCAACCTCAAACACGCACTGAACATTTACAGGATTCAAACACCTACCGAGCTATGTTACGACACTTGAAAGAGATGTATTAGCGGAGCGCGCTATTCACATTACTAGGAGGTTTCCCTTCTCCTGCTATACTTATAGGGTGCTGACATCATCAGTCCTTCGAAAGAAGAATGTACATCATGTAGTGTGTTCTTCCAGTTGCCAAAAGGGCCATTTCTTTCTAAGAAAATTGCACACACCCTAATCCTCCCCCCAAACACACTAAGCATTTGCAGGATTCAAACCACTCCTTAACTATGTTATGACACTTGAGAAAGACACATTAGCAGAGTGTGCTATTTGAATTACTGGATGTCTTTCCTTCTCCTGCAGTATTTATAGGGTGCTGACATCATTATTTAGAAAGAGGTATGTACATCTATTACTATCCATCAGTATGGGGGATAGCATATATATGCATTAACAGACACCTACTTCAGGGTCACATATGCACATCAGCACTGCCAGGTTATGTTTTATACCATGCTTCATGACCACAGGACTTGTAACTCACAACACAACCAGTTCAGACCTCCCCTCTCATATCCAGGAAGCACACTTGGCTTCCCTGGGAACAGTGTAGGATATGAAGGTGTTCACATACACCATTACAGTGGTTAACTTCAGGTACAGGAATATTGAGTGGGGGAACTACTCAGGCCTCAACAACATCACCCTACAGCCACTACAATTTGTGAATCCATGTGCTATGGCAGGACCAATCACCACAGCCACAAGGGGGAATACATATTGGACCTGACCATCAGCAACATGGGGACTCTATGTTCCACACCAGAGGTAGACCACCATTGTTAATATCTGACCATAACCAACTTTCCCTGGACATCCATATCCCATCCCACCCCCAGGCAAGGAAATCACTGCAAACAAAGTATTTATCAAAAGCAGACTTTGCACTTGTGAAGACTAGGGTGGAATACTTCAAAGGACCCATGCTGGAGGATTATACAGGACAATCTGCAGAATCCTTGACAAATGCATTCTATGAGCATCCAGAAGGTTGCATTGATCATGCTATCCCAAATAAAACCAAGACTCCTCCACAACACGAGACCTTTCTGGTTTACACCAGCCATATATAAGCTGTACAACAGAAGGAGGGAGCTAATACATTACAGAGCAATATCCCACAGAGGGAGGACATCTCTGAACAGTATTGGCAAGACACTTCAATCCCTCAAAATCATCACTTGGAAGTGTTGACAGTGAAATTGTCCAGTCATTGCAGATAAGGCTCCCCTCAGTCTGGAATTGAATCCCAATTAATGTTATAATTCCTCACCAACCCTCTTCCAGCAAACTCCAGCCACATGGATGTGACATTGCAAATTCAACCCCTGGGATCTCTACTGTGTCCCTGCTTGAAGGAGGCACAGCACACTAGCCTTAAACGGTGCCTTCTGTGACCTACTTTACAGAGGCACAGTAGCCTACTGTACTGGGGATGCAGACACCAAATACACTCTGGCTAAGCTTATGTATTCCCCAGGGCAAACAGCCTAGTATTGACCTCTACACCCATATGTTTAAGTTTCAGATGCACAATATTTGTTGCTGATAAACTGTTTGCAGGTCTTTATTGCCATAGCTTTCCCTGTTTCTATGAACAACTTGTGAATCTGTGGAAGATGTTTGGATATGAGAGGGATCCACTATATTACTTATGGCTCTGTTGTCATTTAACTGTGTGCACTGGGAAGATTGCTGTATTGTGGGAGTTTCCTGGCTTAACACATACAAATGCCAGATATGTGTGGCCAACTGCTATACTGAGACATGGCCTAAGTGTGTGAGCATGCCCAGTTCAGGCTTTCCATGGCTTGTTGCCTGACATATGTCTCATTTATCAAAGTGTGCGAGCATGCCCAGTGTGAGCGTTCGATATGTTGAGATCTGAGGTGCACCACATTTGTGGTTGTGTGTGAACTTCAACAATATTTCACATTTATAGTTGTGTGTTGGAAGTCATGTTGTGTTCTTACTGCCCAACTGCTTTGTGTCTGAACCCAACAGGGATTATGCTGTGCCTGCAGGGTTTCCATGGGATAGTTTGCATACAGTTGTCAACATTCTTTCATACTGACCAAACACTATAATATCGTATAGTGTACTGGTTCAGTACTTTCACTGTGGTGGACAGTATCCTGGGTTTCAGTCCTATCACTGCTTTAAATATTCATACTGAGCACACCAGACTGGTTAAGGGCCAGTTGTGCAAATATGACCATGTTGCATTTTGTTCAGCTATGGACTACTTAAACCAGGCTTGTCCAACATTAGTAGTGTATTCTGCAACTTGGGTGGATATTGACAAACACTAGCTATGTGCCCTAGGCCATTTCTAATGCTAGTCAGAGAGTGTGTTTGCCCTTCAACGCACATTTTAACTGGAGTTTGCCATGACATTTTTCAAGGTTAGTATACTGTGCCTCTGTCTACCCATGACATAAAAGTGATACCCAGGGTAAACCTACCATCTCCCATCCACTCATCAAGATTCCTCTTGAAGAGAGTCAATGAGGGACTCTCTGGCTAACCTGGACTGGGAGTTTACTGAAGAGTGGAGGGAGCTTCTGGGTTATGGATCAATCACTACAGCATGTCCTATTTATGTCAGTGCTGAGGTTCAGGTCTCTCATGTGCATAGCTCACTGGCATTCAGATTTTACAAGGTGCAGCATGTGCATTGATTCCAGCTTGGACATGGCTTTATACATCAGGCACAGATCACCTCTGGGCAGGCAGTATGGCACTGTGTGGAGCTGCAGTTTGTTTAATCAGGCAACACATGGCATCTGTTAGAGACCTTTGATCCTCCTGGTGAGGTACATTTGGGGTCTTTCCAGTTGCTGGAGGTGTCTGCTAAGGTACACCCCACAAGGGCCATTGTACTCAATTGTGAGGCTGATGAAGGATGACTGAAGAGGTACGATGACCTCCCCTGATCTAGATGTGAATACCTTCATGATTAGGTGGGTATATGATATGTTTCTCTAACCACTATGGCCACATGGTTGTCAAATGCAAGATTTCTATCAACTTGTGTCCCCAGGTCTCTTATTACTTCTAAAGTACGTAATGGGTTAACACCTATGTGGTAATTAGTGGGCACTTACTGTTTTAACAAAGGGGATGACTATACGTTTTTCTGAATTTAGCTTGATGACATGGCTCTGGCACCAGTTGTCTGTTTCTATGAAGCCGTTTTGTAGGATGCTTGTGTCAGCTGGAGGATCAGATATGGTGCCCAGTTTGTAGTCATCTGCAAACTTGTTCAGACACAGTTCTTCCATGTTGGCCTGTACCTCTGGGAAATATATACCAAACAAGGGAGGTCTCAGGACTGAGCCTTGTGGGATGCCAGTTGTAGCTGGTTTGTAGTCTGACATGGCTGCAGCATTTCTGACCATGTCAGTTCTGTCCTTGAGCTGGTTTGCAACCCATCTACTTGAATAGGGGTTTATATTTAAGCTGGTGAGCTTATCTATAATGAACAAGTGGGGTATTGTATGGGAGGCTTTTGCAAGGTCCAGATAGGCTGTGTGGACCACATTCCCCTCATCAATGGCCTTGGTGACTGTTTCAAATGAGTCAAACATGTTTAAGGGGCAGGATCTGCCCTTAAGAAAGTCACACTGGGTAGGGTCCAGTGTCTGTAGGTCCCCAATATCTTTATTTCTGAGGTCCATGATGATGCTTTCCATAGCTTTGCAGACCAAGCTAGTCAGGATTCTGGGGTGATAGTTTGCAGTATCCATTCAGGCACCACCTTTGTGGAGAGGGACCACTGTTGCTGTACACTGCTCTTTGGGTACATATCCTGTGGTAAGGTTGAGACTGAGCAGTAGTTTTATTTGGTGTTCCATTCTTCTTGGAGTTCATGTTGGACGCAGCCCAGGACACCATCTGGTACCATTGATGCTGTGTGTTTTGCTTTGGAGACGCTGGCTGTTACCTCAGCATCTGCAATGTCAGGGGGCCAGCACTCTGCTGGGATAGATATTTGGCATTTTGATGGGGGGATTTTGCACTGAACCTGTCAGGTTGGATGTTGGCAATGTGTGTGGGTTTGGTGTATTGTTTGTAATTTTGGAGTAATTCTAAGCATATCTGTGAATTTCCACCAAGGTTCCTACCATCAGTTAAGAAAGCCTTGTGATTATCCTTAGTGTCCTGTACAATTTGTATCTTCATAGGTTCATAGGTTCATACTAGGCTATCTGCCCTAGGGCATTTATAAGCCTAGCCAGAGTGTGTGTGGCTTTCGCCACCCCTTGGAATGTAAATATTATGCCCATTTAGGGTTTAGTTTACTGTGCCTCTGTCTAGTAGTGACACAGAGATGACCCCCAGTGTAAACCTACGATCTCCCATCCACTCGACAAGATTTCTCTTGAAGAGAGTCAGTGAGGGCCTCTGCCTAACATGGACTGGGATTCTGTTCCAGAGTGTAGGGAGCCTCTGGGTTATGAATCTGTCCCTCCAGCACATCCTATTTATTTCTGTGTTGAGGTTCAAATCTCTCACTCTCGTGGCTCTGATGGATTTGGATTTTCTGAGGTGGAGCATGTCCATTAATTCCAGATTGGACATGGCCTTGTACATCAGGCATAGATCGCCTCTGAGTAGGCGGTATGCGACTGAATAGAGCTGGAGTTTCTTCAGCCGGGCAGCATATGACAAATGTTTGAGACCCTTTATCCTCTTGGTGAGGTACTTTTGGGGTCTTTCTAACTGCTGCAGGTGTTGGGTAAGGTACATGCCAAATGGGGCATTGTACTCAATTATGGGCGTGATAAGAGAAGAGTATAGGGGCATAATGACCTCTCTTGATCTAGATGTGAATGCTTTCATGATAAGGTGGCCAATATAGAAGGTCTTCCTAGCCACCTTGGCAATGTGAGTGTCAAATATGAGGTTACTGTCAACTTGTGTCCCTAGGTCCCTGATTACTTCTTCCGTACTTAATGGATTACCATCTATGTGGTAATTTGTGGGTACCTTGTTTTTCCCAAAGGGTATGACTACATTTTTTGCCGTTCAGTTTAAGGTCATGGCTCTGGCACCAGTTATCCATTTCTATGAAGCCTTTCTGAAGGATGCTTGTGTCTGCTGGAGTATCAATTATGGTGCCCAGTTTGCAGTCATCTGCAAACTTTTTCAACCACAATCCTCCTATGTTTGCTTGCACCTCGGAAAAATAAATGCTGAACAAGAGGGGTCCCAGGACAGAGCGTTGTGGGACACTGCTTGTGACTGGCTTAGAGTCTGACATGGCTCTAGCAATTCTGACCTTGTGGGTTCTGCCCTTGAGCCAGTTTGCAACCCATCTTATGACATATGAGTTTACATTTGAGCTGGTGAGCTTGTCTATGATGCCCGAGTGGGGTATTGTGTCGAAAGCTTTTGCAAGGTGAAGGTAGACGGTGTGAACTGCCTTACCCTCATCAATGGCCTTAGTGACTGTTTCAAAAAAGTCGACCAGGTTCAAAAGGCAGGATCTGCCCTTGACAAAGCCAAATTGGGTAGGATCCAGTGTCTGTAGCTCCCCAATGTCTTTGTTTATGAGTTCCATAATGATCCTCTCCATAGCTTTGCAGACCAGGCTCATCAAGCTTATGGGGCGTTAATTTCCAGGGTCCGTAGAAGCACCTCCTTTGTGGAGTGGGACCACTGTTGCTGTACACCATTCTTTGGGTACGTATCCTGTAGTAAGGCTGAGATTAAACAGCAGCCTTATGTGCGGGTTTAGTTCCTCTTGGAGTTCATGTAGCACACAACCCGGGACACCGTCTGGTCCCATTAATGCTATGTTTTTAGCTTTGGAGAGGGTGGCTCTCACCTGGGCATCTGAGAAGTTAGGGAGGCTACACTATGCTGGGATAGATATTTCTCCTTTTGCGGGGGAGGGGGGGGAATTTGCACTGAACCTGTCTGCCAGAATGTTGGCAATGTCTGTGGGTTCAGTGTATTTTGTGTCATTTTGGACTAACTCTGAGCATATCTGGGAGTTTCCACCCAGGTTTCTAACATAAGTAAAGAAGGCCTTGTGATTGTCTTTTGTGTTCTTTGCGATTTTCCTGTCAAAGTTGGCCTTGGATGATTTTATGAGTGTTCGTGGTTTTTTGCTAGTACTGGTCAGAGATTCCTTCCCTTTTAGGGATTTTGCTCTGTCATGTAGTAGCTTCCTCCTCCTGTTGTAAAGTTTGTTAATGACTGGGGTCCACCAGACAGGACGCCTGCCTTTGGGGGAATGGGTCTTGGTTTTATTTGGGATTGCATGATCCATGCATTCTTGAAGGTGTCCGTAGAAAGTGTTTATAAAGGATTCAGCGGTGTGGTCTGTGGTTTCCAGTGGCCCAGGGGCCTTGAAGGATACCACTTCTGTCTTAAGAAGTGTGAAGTCGGCTTTTGAGAAATTCTTCACTGTGGTCTTTTGTGCAGGGGGTGGGGGCGGGATGTGGATTTCCAGTAAGATTAATTTATGGTCTGATCTCAGCAATGATGGGTATACTTCCGGTGTGGAGCATTGTGTCCCCATGTTTGTGATGATCAGGTCTAGTATATTACCTACTCTTGTGGGAGTGGTGACTAGTTGTTCCATTGCATTTGAGTTTATGAATTCTAGGAACCTTTGGGCTAGGGTGCTGGGGCTTGAGTAATGCTCCCAGTCTATGTTTGGGTAGTTGACGTCTCCCAATATGATGGTATTTGGAGAGACATTCATACTCTCCAGTGTCTTCAGGAAGGCTGAGTGGGGTTCCTGAGTTTGAGAGGGTGGTCTGTAGCATGCTAAAAACTGTACGGCAGTTTTGCCTATGGTTAGTTGCACATGGATGGCCTCCGATGCTTCATGCACTGCCAGTAACTTGGAGGTGTGGGTATCTTTGATGAATATGGCTACTCCCCCTCCTTTTGTGGTTCGGTCCAAGTTTTGGGGCCGAAAAGCATGATATGAGATATAACCTGGTAGTGCTGGGGTGCTCTCAGGAGCCTTGAACTAGGCTTCCATCACTGCACAGACATCAATGTTCTCCATACTGAGGAGGGCCTTGAGAGTGTGCATATTGAGGTTTAGACTTCTAGCATTGAGGAGCATTACCCTTAGGTTTTTTTCCACTTGTGTTTTCTAGGGAGGTGGGTTTGTCTTTTGAGCCTTGCCTAAAAAAGGCACTATGGAGCTGGCAAGAGCCTTGGCCAATATCCAGAAGCCCACGGGTGACAGGTGCAAGCCATCCCTTGTGAAGCAGCGTGGCTTGTCAAGCATGTCATCCAGAGCAGACAGACATTGGATCCCCTTAGACTGACACCAGTAATTGAGCCAATTGTTAAAGCTGATCATTCTGTGTTTGTACTGTGGCATCATTCTTGGTGAGGGTAAGATGCTGCTCAGGGTCAGGGTCATACCGGCCTGGGCTACATAATCACAGAGCTCCTCTATGTCTCTTTTCATGTAGTCCAGGGAGGTACGTCTCAGGTCATTCACACCAGCATGGACAATGACTGAGTCATATTTGTACTTGCTTTGGAGTGACCTGAGTGCTTGTGTTATGTGGAAGATTCTAGCGCCCGACAGGCCGCTTACTGTAACTTTTTCCTTGTTCAGTCTGGTGAGCGGGACATCAGTGTGTCTGACTATGGAGTCACCTATTACAAGTGTATCAGGAATGTTGTTTGGCCTTAAGGGCTGTGACTGTTTGGCACACTGACTTTGTGAACTATGTGTTGCATGTGCTATGTTTTGAGGTAGTGGTTGCTTGGGTGTCTGCTTTGGAGGCCTCTGTTGTTTTGGTAGATTTTTAATTAGAGCCTCTGGGAATGTTTTTGTGTGTTTATGTGTTTGGTTTGCAGTTGTGATAGGTCTATATGAGACTGGGTTTATGGTGTGTGTGGTTACCTTCTCCTCCTGACTGTTTTTGCCAGTACTGAGTTCAGAGAGCTCAGCCTCCAGTTTGGCTAAATAGTTGCACCTCTCACATATATTTGTATTTGTTGGGGGGAGGAGGGGGTTGTCTGTGTACTTGAGGCAGGTGTAACATTGCCTCAAGATTCCCAGATTCAACATGTTGTAGCTGGCCTTAGAGGATTTTATGTGTGGCCATATTTTTTTGCCATAATACTGATCAGTGATTACTTCCCTTTTAGGGCTTTGCTCTATCATGTAGTAGCTTCCTCCTTCTCTTGCATGGTTTGGTAATGGCTGGGCTCCACCAGGCTAGATGCCTGCGTGTATGGGATTGGGTCTTGGTTTTATCTGGGATTGCATAATCCATGCATTCCTGAATGTGTTCATGGAATGCATTTATAAAGGGTTCTGAGGTCTGGCCCATGTTTTCCACAGGCACAAGGCCTTTAATGGATTCCACCTCAGTTTGGAGGAGTGCAACATTTGCTTTACACATGTTTTTCACTGTGGTTTTCTGCCCAGGGACTGGGGTCAGGATGTGAATATCCAGTGAGATTACTCTATGGTCTGATCTTACCAGTGAGTGATACACTTCTCATCTTGGGCATTGAGTACCCATGTTGCTCCATAGCATTTTGGTTTATGAATTCTAGGAACCTTTGGCCTAGGGTGTTGGAGCTAGAATAATGCTCCCAGTCTATGTTTGAGTATTTTCAGTCGCCCAATATAATGTTGTTTGGAGAGACCTTGATATTTTCATGTGTTCTGAAGTAGGCCAACTGCGGTTCATGGAGTTAGGAGGGTGGTCTGTAGCAGGCTACTAACTGGGAGGCAGTTTTAGCCACTGTTACTTGCCTGTGGATAGTCCATGCTGCTTCTTGCTGTGGCACCAACCTAGGGGTGTGGTTATCCTTGACAATTATTGATAGTCACCCTCCTTTTGTAGTTTGTTCCATGTTTTGGGGCTGTAAAGCATGGTATGAGGTGTGACCTGGTAGTGTTAGGGTGCTCTTGTGAGCCTTGACCCAGGTTTCTGTTACAGAATAGATATCAACATTCTCCATGCTGAGGAGAGTTTGGACTGCATGCATCTTGCAGTTTAGACTTCTGGCATTGGGTAGCATTACTTCTAGGTTCTTATCCCTTGTGATACCTATGGAGGTGGGTTTGTGTTTTGAGCCTTACCTATTCAAGGCACGGTGGGGGTGACAACAGCCTTTGCCAGTATCCAAAAGGCCAGGGGTGATAGGTGCAAGCCATCCGTAGCAGGTGGAGTATCGTGTCTTGCTCAGCATGTCATCCCAGGCTGACAGGCATTGGATCCCATTTGGCTAACAGCAATACTTAAGCCAATTATTGTAATTGATCATCTTGTCTTCATATTGTGGCATCATGCTTGGTGAGGGTAGGATGTTAGTCAGGGTCATCAAGTTTGCATATACTACATGGTGTTACATTGCTTAACACATGGCAATCATGTCTCAGGTGGTGCTGCAGGGCTGTCTATGTTGGATGCACATACTACACTCCCTGTACATGTTTGAAAGCAGGTTGTGTCAACTTAGGCATCCCTTTTACTATATGTGTGAGTCAGAGATAGGTATAATTTCCAGGGTTACTACTGAGCCAGTGTATGTGCTATGCGTTGCCTCTTTGCCAAGGCCAAGGCATACTGGGCACGCCTCCTTCTGCCTACTGGGGCAGGCTCAGGTTGTTCCTCCTCTGAGTTACGCTCTGCCTGTGATGGCCTTGGCAATGGTGGATGGCTGTTTGGCCCAGCCCTATGCTGGTCCTGCTGCAGCTGTTTTCGCAGAATCATATTATGTAGCATAGCACATACCATGACAATTTGGGTGCATGTAGTTGGTGAGTACTGCAAGGCTCCACCAGATGTAACCAGGCACCAGAACCATGACTTGAGCAACCCAAACACACACTCGATTACATTTCGTGTTTGTGCGTGTGCCTCATTATGGCATTCTTGTTCAGGTGTGTGTGCATTTCTGATGGATGTCATCAGCCACGGCTCCAGTGCGTAGCCAGCATCCCCCACTAAGTGACCATGTGGGATGTCCCCATTGGCAAATGTCTGGTACAGCTGAGTCAAATGCCAGATATTGGAATCATGGTAGCTTCCAGGGCAGCCAGCACACACATTCATTATTATGCCCTGGGCATCACACATGACCTGGCAGTTGATGGAGGGGAAGCCCTTGCGGTTGATGTAGACCCTACCCTGCTCACCAGGTGGTGCTTTGATGTGTATATGCGTGCAGTCTATTGCACCCACTACCTCAGAGTATTCTGCTATTTGGTGGAAAAGACACATATTGCTGGCCAATGCCTCACGGGAATTGGGGAAATATACGTGCTCAACGACATGTGCTGACATGGCATCCAGGAACTGGTGCAGTACCCTGGATGCTGATGCCTGTGAAATCCCCATCATATCACCAGTTGGTCTCTGGAAGGTACCTGTAGCTAGTATTCTTAGGCCTACACATACCTTGGTATCCACTGGGATGGGTTCCCCTCTGTTGGTTCTGTGTGTGAGGCATGGCTGGCACAGCTCAACAGTTTGCTGCAGGAGGTCTCTGTCCACCCCTATATCGCTCCACTATCTCCAGCTCATGTAGCCCCTGGTAGGTTACCCTGGGTCTGTACACTCTTCTCCATCTCCTCAATGTGGGTTGCTCAGCAGCATTCACAGCATCACCACCCTCAGCACCTTGCACATGTTGGTTTATGATAGCAAGAGCAGACCCTAATATTTTGTCTGACTTTAAAGTTTTTAAACTTTCCCTCTTTGTATACTGCAGTGTTGCAGAGTTCTTTGGAAAAAAACAGGGAGGAATGCTGTTTGCAGAGTTTAAAGTGCTGGGCTTGGCTGGGCTGGGCTAGTCTGCTACCTGTGTAATTGGCTGATTCTGATATAGTTCACCTGGCAGCTCTGCAAGTTCTCCTTGGTTAACTTCCTACTACTTCTTTTCCTTCCTTTTCCCTTTCTGTTTCCACCCAGGGCAGTGCCACGCAAACGAGCGCCCATGCGTGCACATGCTGTGTGCACATTTGCAAGAAATTTCAGATATATTCACGGCGTACACCTTTGGTTTCTGGTTTTCAAAAAGGACAACTGTAGACACGTCTCTTGCAATCCTGAGCAACTCAGGGCAAACACAAGACACTGTGCTCCAATTAGCTTACAGCCTTCCTGACACACCCCCATCATGATGTTACCTATATTCTACTCTACTGGTGCAGTACCCTGGATGCTGATGCCTGTGATATCCCCATCATATCACCAGTTGGTCTCTGGAAGGTACCTGTGCTAGTATTCTTAGGCCAACACATACCTTGGTTTCCACTGGGATGGGTTCCCCTCTGTTGGTTCTGTGTGTGAGGCATGGCCTGCACAGCTCAGCAATTTGCTGTAGGAGGTCTCTGTCCACTCTATAGCGCTCCACTATCTCCAGCTCATGTAACCCCTGGTAGGTGACCCTGGGCCTGTACACTCTTCTCCATCTCCCACTGCGGGTTGTCCAGCAGCATTTGCATAGCCACCACCCTCAGCATGTTGCATATGTCTCCTTATAACAGCTATGGCAGCCCCTAGCATTTTTGGTCTGAGTGAAGCTTTTTCAGTTTTCACTTCTAATAGCTTACTCCTCTGTTGCAGTGTCCCTTGAGAGAAACATACTGCACTGTTGTTTGCAGAGTTTTAAGTGCTGGGCTGGGCTACTGTTCTGCCTGTGTAATTGCCTGCTTCTGATTGTTTTCACCTGCTCGCTCTGCTAGTATTCCCTTCTAGCTTCCTACTATTTCTTCTGCTTCCTTTTTCCTTTCTGTTTCCTCAGGGGGGAGCGACGAGCATACAAGCGCAAACACACTCACAGCGGCTAACACGCATGCACACATGCTTAAATGGAGTAGAATCTGCTTATTCGGGTTAAACCGTGCGCACAGCAGTGCAAACAAGCTTACAGGTCTTTAAACAGGCTCCTACATGCTTACTCCAGCTTAAACGCGCACACTCATGCTTACACGCACGCACTCTATCTTACTCGCGCCTCCAAGCGTGCACACGTGCGCATGCACGCCCAGCAAGAAACTTTGGTGTTATCCATAGTGTACACCTTCCATTTCTTGGCTTTCCCATGCCTGCTTGTTGACAATCCTCTTTCCATGATGTTTGACTGACATCTTTCACATGCCGCTGTGCTCCAATGAGCTTCATTTCTTTCATACATATCCCCTGTGATGTCACCTATCTCCTACTCTGTTACTCCCCCTTATCCTACTCCTACACTCCAGGGAATGTGCTCATTTGCTATGTTACAGTACGATTCACTATCCTACCACTCATTTACATAGGATTGCCTACTAATGCTTAGTTACATGTCTTACACTCAGCTTCCCCCCTTAGCAACCCCTACTCGGTGGCCATGTTGTTTTCAGCCTGCTATTCCCTTACATTGTAAATTCATGCTTTGCATAAAACCCATTTAAATTTTTATTTTTCTGTTTTTTATAGCACAGCCCGTTTGTGCTACGCCGAAAAAAAACAAAACATTTTTATTTCATTTTTGCATCGGGGTACGTTGACAGTGGCCACATATTTGGCCATTGGCATGCTGCTTGGAACATATGCAACCTTTATTTGGAGCTGACAAGGCTCCATTGTGTTATTTGCAGAACGGTACTCAGTTGTCAACTGAGTACATTTCTGCAGATAACACGGCTCTTACACGGGAAGATTTCTGCTTCCTGGATCGCAAAATTACCTCATTTGCATGCCTTTTCGGCTGCAAGTGAGGTAATTAGCATATCCACACCCTGTCCGTGTATGAGCCATTTTAGGTGCTCTCTTACATGCAAATACAGGCTGTTCCTGGATCGCTATGGCTGCATGGAGTCTTACACTACTCTTAGACTCTGCAAGCCATCGTGAATCCTGCCCAATGTCTCTTCATCAAACCTTCCTATAAACAATTATTGTGCTTCTCAAGAAGACACAATATATTTCATATTCTTAGACAGACTTGACTCTTGAAATGACTGTACTGTACTGTGGGGCCAAAGACCACAATGACAATTCATAACCCCCCCAAAAATAATGATATTAATAATAATAATAATAATAATAATAATAATAATAATAATAATAATAATCCTTTAACATGGAGTACAAGAAAACAGGTTACTTTATTAAAATGAACTTAACCCACATTATTATTATACATGAAATTTTATTACATTTAGTAATCCATCTTTATAGAGCCATTTTCAACAAATGCATGGAAGGAAAAGTTCCAAATCAGGGAAATATGTGTGGATGAACTCCTAACAGCACTATGTAATTATATTACAATGTCCCTAATGGACACAATTTTGCAAAGAGGATAATTATAGGCAGACAATGAGCCATGTAACCTGCTTAATCAACTTCAAACATTCACACACAGAAAATAAGAAGAAAAAGGAATAGATGACAAATAAGCTATGCATGTTAACAGCATTCAGAACACGAAGAACAGTCTTTTTACTAACACTTAGTCAAAAGAAGTTTAACTTACAGCATTTGGGCTTCATTTGTTTTTTTTTTTTTGTGGGAAACTATGCAAAGATTTTAGCTGCATTTTTGTCAGTAACTATATAATTGTAGACATTTTCAACTTGCCTAGAAGTTATAATCTGAATGTCATTTGTGAAGAGTCAGTGAGCTAAATAAAGGCAAATATGTACATCCTTTTCAATAATTATGCCGGCATATTTTCATCTAGGCCCTGTCAGATGACTGTCTACTAAACAAATACCCTAATTTACGTATTAACATTGACAGGTGTATCTTTCTGGGTTGAATACTTGGGCTTCTAGCAGTTCAGTTTTACAGTCCTTCTGGAAGTAATGTTTGAAAGAAGCAAGAAACTAACTGGAAGTTTCTTAATCTTGGGATGAAACACATTTCTTTTAATGATTGCTTTTCTGTAGATCTTGCCATTGCTTGTATCCCAGGTGCATAGTTTTCGAGCAGTAAAGTATCTGAGAATCTCAGATTCCTATGAAGTATATCAGCTCAATATTCCAGCATGGTGTCAATGACATTGCTTGCCTGAATGCCAAACTCAGTTGTAGGTAACTTAACTGGCTGCCTAAATTCTGCCATGCAGGAGCTGGAAACTGCTCAGCAATGTTTGTTGGCAAGTGTTACTGTCATAAATCTCATTGATCTGTTCAGTACACTGAGTATTTTCTCCATGGCGTTTCCATAGCAGAGCAAATGCAGAGGTAATGATTACATTTCACATGATAAAATTTAAATGTAGATATGCTTTTTAACTCTAGCCTGTTCTGAAAGGAAATCTTTTATCTGTCTCAACTGTTTATAAATTGTGTCTGCTGAATCTTGAATTTGCTAGCTAAAGTGCATTTTTGAGCTAAATGAAAGCAGACATAATTTATATAAACACTACACCTATATGAATGCATGTCAGTAGTAATATTCCAAATATTTGCCCTCTTCAAAGAGCTATAATGCAGCTAAAGGTAATTGCTTTGGTTTTCCCAGAATTAAGCAGATTCCACTCTGAAACTGAACACTTTTTTCATTGCATCTTTGTATTCTGATGCATCAAAATAACTGTAAGTGCTTCTTATTATTTATTATTGCACTTTTGTACAAAAAGTTCATAACTGCACCCACCATATTAATACAGCATAGCATTCACTAATTTATGTAGGATCCTAGATGCTGATGGCTGTGACACCCCCATCATATCCCCTGTTGGCCTCTGAAAGGTTCCTGTAGTTAATATTCTAAGTGCTACACATACCTTAGTCTCCACAGGTATTGGTTCCCCTTTGTTTGCCCATGCTCTCAGTTGTGGATGACAGAGGTCGCAGAGTTCCTTTAGTGTGTCTCTATGCACCCTGTAGCAGTCAACAATTTCTACATTATACAGACCATGGAAAGTTAAATGGGGTCTAAACACCTTTCCCCTTGGCTGAGGTCTATTAGCAGCAGCAGCAACGTAGACTTGGGCCTGTTGCTTATACCCATACACAATATTAATACAGTTTTATTTTACTACCTTCAGTTCTTGTTCCTGGTATCCATTTCAAGTCCCTGTTTATATAACTAATAGTAGATATAAGGAAATTAGACATTTAAATCCCATGTAAATATAATGGTAGTGATGGGAATCATGAGAATCTTGGGCAGATTATGGAATCTGACTACTGTTTACTATGTGCCTGGATTACTCTAAATTTGTATTGTTCTCAGAGCTGCCTTAAACTATTCACAGTATTTTAAAATCCTCAGCAGAATAAAGTAGCTGATATGCATGTTTTTCTAAGGCTGTTAATCAGTAGTCTTTCAAGTACTGATAGACCCTCACCTACATTCTTCCCCAGGAGTCAAAGCTATCAATGTACACCACAATTTGTTAACTGACAGCTCTTGCTCCAAAGAACTTTTTAACAGACATGCAAACTACTTAGTCTGTTTCCCAGTAGCTACAAAGTGGAAATGTGTTTTTTTTTCTCCTGACTGCTGGCAAAATGTGCTGTATTTGCTTAAACGTATTTACTTTTATAAATTCTGACATATTATCTCTATCTGTACAATAAAGCACAGTACAAAACAAAAGCGGCCTTCTGTTCCTGAATTTGTGTTCTTATGAGATTTTTTTTGTTTTTACTGCAGTACAAATGTCTTTGCGTATTACATTTTCTCACTTATGTTGATGAATTGTCACCTCCTTGATTTGCTGTATTATAACATACTAACCCTTTATCCAAACCACAATCCTTGAGAGTGACAAATTAGTAATTCTCTGTGTGATGTATAAGAATAAAACAATATTATGTTAAAGATGTTCAAAAATAAGCAGGAAAGCCTGCACTGATGTAAACAGTAATAGAAAACAAGAAAGGAAAGAACACCAACATTCAACAAACTCAAAACTTTAATAACAAAACAAAAACTTAAGGATAAAAACTGTCACGGTTTAGTGCTTTTGTATTATGTAAAAGACGTCATCAGAAACAGGAAGTAAAACAGTTTTTAAAGGACATTCTTAAACACACCTCCAAAATCCCCCATATGGTGACAGAAACCACTAAAAGCCTGGGACAATCTTAAAGAAACAGTGAATGCAAAATGAATAACACTATTTACAACTTGGAAGCTCTCATTTTAAATTCAGTGATAATAAAAATGCCATCATTAATCCCTGGCAAATGTGTGGCATCTAATCAAACTTACCACAACATTTGAAAATGATTAATTTGTTTTTACAGTCCTTTGTGTAGGCAGCTGCTTGTACTTGTTCCAAAATAAAAAAGTGAATATTTTAAAACTTATACAGAATAGGGAATCTCTAGCAAGGGCACTTTTATTGTCAGCCTTCTGTATACTATAAATGTACTGATAAATTCTTTTGTTGAAAGCTTTGATGGTTTTGCCTACATAAAATAGTTGAAATTGGCTGCACACTGCGATGTATACCTCCCTTTCAGAATAGCAATAAAATGTGCCCCCTTCCACATGTTTCATGATAATGTTCACTAAGGGACCAATATATTTGTTCTCAATGTAACTGCATTGAGGACATCTCCCACATTTTAGAGTCACCAGAAGTCTGGAAACAAGGTCAAAATAAAGTCTCTCCAATAAATGTTTGATGTTAAGATTCCTTTTGTATGTGAATGCCAGCTTGTTGTTAACCAACTGATCCCTTCATCACAGAAAAGAACATGACAATTCTTAGAAACAATCTGCTCAATATTCTTAACATCCAAGGAGTATTGAAGGATCATGCACTTCTGATCAGTGAATTTATGGATATCCTTCTGATTAAACCCAGTAGAATTCACCAATGGACCCTTTATAATAGCTGCATACCTCTCCATTCTTGACCACTGTCCAAAAGGGAGACAGGGTATCCTTGGTCTGAAAACATGTTCTTAAGAACTGAGAATTCATCCAGACAAGTGGCATCATTGAAAGTCAGTCTTGAAACTCTGATAAATTGACTTTTCAAAATTTCTTTCTTTTGGTGAAAAGGATGTCAACTTGTGAAGAACAGAAATGAATTGCAGTAGATAGACTTTCAACCATAATTTGTCCTTTGGATATCAATATCCAAAAAGTTAATCTGCTGCACATCCAAATGGTAAGTAAACTTCAAAAAGTTAGTACAAGTTCCCCATCACCTCCACTAATGCCAAAAAATATTGGTGATGCTCTTCCACATGAAAAACAAATCATCTAAACATCTGAAATAGCCCAGGCAACCACTAAATAATGGCACCTTGAAAAGAGTGTCAACTTCCCACTTGAGGAGGATGGCATTTGCAAAAATGGGGGCACATGCAACCCCCATTGATACTCCTGTAAGTTGTTTGTAATATTCACCACCAAAGGTCATGAAGTTGTTACTTAACATGATGTCCATAAAGTGCTGCACAAGTACTTGATCTTGTTCTGAAAGGCCCCAACTCACTGAACAACTTCTCCAAACCATTCAAACCCCTCTTCATGAAGGGTAACTGAAAATAAGCTTTGTACATCACAAGTAGCAAATAAGGAAATACTATCAACATTAATGTGATGTAAATTATTCAGCAGGTCCCAAGAATCCTAATGTGAGGGAAATGGGTGAAACATGTTCTTCAGTTTCAGGTCTATAATCTTCACGAGCGGTTCTGTGATAGAGCCACCTGCGGACACAATGGGCCTTAAAGGAGGTTTCTGTCACCTGGTTGGGTGTTTCTGGTGTCCTTTAAGAACTATTTTTACTTACTGTTTCACGGTTCTGATCATGTCTTTTACATAAGACAAAAGGGCTAAACAGTGGCTGTTTTTATCCTTAAATTTTTGTTTTATTATTAAAGGTCTGAGTTTGTTAGGCTGCTGGTGTTCATTCCTTTCATCTTAAAGATGTTCCATTTACAGAAAGGAATGCCTCTAGCCAGTGGATCATTGTCCTTAAAGATGTGGTCATTTATGAGCACCAATACTATACATTGTATTTTCTCACTTCTGTTGCTGAAGCGATCCCTGTTAATTTGTTACATTGCAACATTCCTGGTAAAACTTCATAAAAGCCAAAATAATTGAGCATGAGAAATTTGTAGCTATTATTTCTGCTTGTGTATAAGACAGATTGCTGTCTGTAAATATGTTGTTTTTACAAAAAAATGCCTCCAACAAGTGGATCATTAGCCAAAAAGATGTGTTCAATTATGTGTAACAGTGCTGTTTCTGTTCCTTTCTGCAAGACTATGGAGAAAATTCACAACACTCTGCAAATGTTTTTATTGTACTTGCTGACATGACCTAGACTGAGGACTGCCTGTGTAAGGTTGTGCGCAGGACCTCATAGGAAATGCTACAAATTTCCCTGTCTCTACAATATGTCAAGCAGGAGGAAACAAATTCCTCTGCTAAATAATATGAAAGGTTACGTTTTTAAAAGAGTAAGTGCGTTTTTCCCTTTCTTAGATTCTAAGATAAGGAAATTAATGTTTTATAAAATACTATATACAACCATACTGCAGTGAGAAAACAAAAGAAACCTCAGGACTGAGTTAAACTGCAAATGAGAGTGAAGATGTTTTTCAAGTTTCTTCTGTAGCAACCAGCATTGCTGCAAGGAAATCTTCCTTTCTCAATGATTATGAGTTACACAGAATCAGTGTAATATTAAAGATGTCAACATTATTGCCTGTATCAGCTCAGCGTTGCTATAATTCCATATTATTGACATTAGGTAACAGCAAAGACTTTATATTGTCATTTTGTATATGACTCATAGGTGCTACAGTTCCATATTATGGTGTTCAGAAATATGGTGAAAACAAGAGACCCATTCACATACCCCTGCGATGCATATAAACTCATGCCTTGGCTTGGATATAGTAGTTGTCTGTCTTACATTGTTAGTTTTCCAAGCTGGGTAGTCTTGGAACTAGAGCTGGACTACAGTAATGATGATTATCATAGTATGCTCTACCAGGACAAGTGAACAATTAACACTACTGAATATATACCTCTCAACTTGCGAAAATAGGAACAAAGGACCTTGAACAACACATAAGACAACACATAAACACAAAATCAGAGTGCCGCACAATCACAGCCCTTAAGGCAAAATAACATACCTAACACACTAGTAATAGGCGACTCTATAGTCAGGCACACTGACGTCCCACTCACTAGGCCGGACAAAGAGAAGGTTACTGTTAGCTGCCTGTCGGGAGCCAGAATCCACCACATAACACAAGCACTCAGGTCACTCCAGAACAAGTACAAATATGACTCTGTCATTGTTCATGTTGGTGTGAATGACCTGAGACGTATCTCCCTGGACTACATGAAAAGAGACATGAAAGAGCTCTCTGATAATGTAGCCCAGGCGGGTATGACCCTGACCCTGAGTAGCATCCTGCCCTCACCAAGAATGATACTGCAGTATAAAGAAAAAATGATCAATTTCAAAAACTGGCTAAGCTTCTGGTGTCAATCAAGGGGGATCCAGTGTCTGTCAGCCTGGGATGACATGATCGACAGGCCTCGTTGCTTCGCAAGAGATGGCTTGCACATGTCACTCTTAGGCTTTCGAATACTGGCCAAAGCTCTTGCTGCCCCCATAGTGCCTTTTTTAGGCAAGGCTCAAAAGTCAAACCTACCTCCGTAAACAGCACAAATAAAAAAAATGAGGGTTATGCTACTCAATGCCAGGAGTTTAAATCTCAAAATGCACGTGCTTAAAGCACCCCTCAGTATGGAGAACGTCGACATCTGTGCAGTAACTGAAACCTGGTTTAAGGCTCCACAGAGGACTTCAGCATTACCAGGCTACAACTCATACCACACATTTCGGCCACATAACATGGACCGAATCACAAAAGGAGGGGGTGTATCCATATTCATCAGGGATACCTACACCTCAAGGTTAGTGGCGCAGTATGATACCTCTGAGATAAACCATGCGCAACTAACATCAGGTAAATCTGCAATGCAAATTGTGGCCTGCTACAGATCACCCTCCATGACCCAGGACCACCACTCCACCTTTCTGGAGACACTGGAAAATATGAAGGTCCTACCGAACACCCTGATATTGGGCGATTTCAATTACCCTACCATTAACTGGGAAAACTACTTAAGTACAAACTCCCAGGTCCAGCGCTTCCTAGAATTTATCAACTCAAATGCCCTGGATCAGCTGGTAAACTCCCCTACCAGAGGTGAAAACATATTGGACATGGTCATCACCAACACGGGCGACAGGTGTTCCACTCCGGAGGTCAACCCGTCACTGGTTAGATCAGACTATAAACTAATCACTCTGGATGTCCACACCACACCACCACCTCCAACCAAGGAAAATACAGTGAAAAACGTTTCTATAGCAAACTTTACCTTACTTAAGACAGAGGTGGTAAGTTTCACAGCCCCCACAGTAAAGGATAACAGTGTCCAAGATGCAGGAACCTTTACAAATGCACTCTGTGAGCACCTACAAGGATGCATGGATCGTGCCATCCCTAGAAAAACCAAGACTCACTCCCCTAAGAGAAGGAAACCAGTCTGGTGGGCCCCTGCCATAAACAGGCTATACAATAGAAGGAGGAACTAGTTCAGAAAAAAAGCAAATCCCAAGAAGGAAATACATCCCTGATCAGTATCAGTAAGAAACTAAGGTCCCTCATAAAATCCTCCAAGGCTAACTTCAAAAGAAAAAATAGCCAAGGATTCGAAAGATAACCACAAAGCCTTCTTTAGCTATGTCAAGAATCTAAGTGGCAACTCGCAGATATGGTCTGAGCTAGTGCAAAATAGAACAAAATATACTGAATCCACTGATATTGCCAACATCCTGGCAGTTAGATTCAGTGCAAACTTCACCTCCCCCTCTCACCCCCAAAAGGGCCCACAACAATACAGGAAAAGTGTAGTGTCCCAGAAATCACAGATGCACAGGTGAAAACAGCCCTTTCAAAACCAAAAGCACAGCATCAATGGGGCCAGATTGTGTCCCAGGCTGCATCTTGTACGAACTACAGAACGAACTAACCCCCCACCTAAACACACTGTTCAACCTCAGCCTCTTCACAGGCTACATGCCCATAGAATGGCACACAGCAACATTTATTCCGCTCCACAAAGGAGGGGCCACAACTGACCCTGATAACTATCGTCCCATAAGCCTGAATAGCCTGGTCTGCAAGGCTATGGAGTGCATCATCATGGAACTTATTAACAAAGGCATTGAAAACCTCCAAACACTTGACCCGACCCAGTTCGGCTTTGTTAAGGGCAGACCATGCCTACTAAACCTGATGAAAGCAAACAAAAACAAAACTACAATGAACAAGCAAGGCAGGCAAGTCCAAGTACTTAGTGCCTACTAAACCTGGTTGACTTCTTCGAGACAGTCACCAAGACCATAGATGAGGGGAAGGTAGTTCACACAGCCTACCTTGACCTTGCCAAGGCTTTTGACACCATTCCCCACTCGGGAATTATAGAAAAACTCACCAGCCTGAACATAAACCCCTACATCATGAGATGGGTTGCCAACTGGCTTACAGACAGAACTCACACAGTAAGAATAGCGGGCTCCAGGTCTGACTCTAAACCAGTCACACATGGTGTTCCACAAGGCTCGGTCCTTGGATCCCCTACTGTTTGGCATATACTTCTCAGAAGGCAAACACAGGAGGACTATGGCTAACCATGTTTGCCAATGACTGCAAACTGGGAGCCATAATTGACTCTCTGGCTGACACGGACATTCTCCGAAAGGGCCTTACTGAAACAGACACCTGGTGTCAAAGTCATGGTCTCAAGCTAAATGCCAAAAAATGCATAGTCATCTCATTTGGGAAAAACAAAACACCCATGAATTACCACATAGGTGGCAGCCTCCTTAATACAGAAGAGGTAATAAGAGATCTGGGGACCCAGGTAGATAGTAATCTCTCCTTTGACAATCATATTGCCAAAGTAGTTAGGAAATCCTTCTATGTAGCCCATCTAATTACTAAAGGGTTCGCATCCAGAAATAAAGAGGTTATAGTGTCCCTCTACATGTCACTCATCAGACCCATCATAGAGTACAATGCCCCATTTGGGATGTACCTCACAAGACACTTCCAACAGCTGGAAAGACCACAAGAGTACTTCACCAAGAAGATTACTGGCCTCAAATATATGTCCTATGCAGCCCGACTGGAAAAACTCCAGCTGTGCTCAGGGGCATATCACTTACTCAGAGGTGATCTCTGTCTGACTTACAAAGCCATGTCGAACTCAAAATTGATGGACATGCTCCACCTAATGAAATCCAAGTCATTGCGAGCCACTCACCCTAGTGAGCTAAACCTCACCACAACAATAAATAGAACATTGAAGAACATTGGCTTGTAGGATTAAGGAACATGTCAGGGATATTTTGAAAAACAAGGAAACCAGTCCTTTGGCAGTGCATTTCCATAAGTATCATGGGGGTAAGGTGGAGAATTTAAAGGTTTCAGTGTTAGACAGTATTGAGAATACTAAGTATTTAAATGATAAGTCTATAAAACAAATATTAAGGAAAAAGGAATTAAATTTTATATTAAAATTTAATACGCTCAAACCTAATGGTTTGAATAATGACTGTTCATGGAAAAGTTTGCTGTAATTAGTGTTAGTTAAAAATACAGCATTTTATGCATTTTATTTTTTCTATTTACTATTTTCTCCTTTAAAAATGTATTAAGTGGTTGATTGAATTATTGGAAGTAATTAATGTATGATAGTAGATGTTTAAAAGGAATGTTACTTGTTCAGTTTAGTGAACTATCTACTCTGTAAAGGCTACTTGCCGAGGCGCTAGAGAAAACTAATGCAGTGTGTTTCCTGTGTTATTGGATGTAATCACATCTTTTTGGATTAAAAAGCTTTCTACAAAGTTGCAACGGAGTTTTTCCTTTGTGTGGTATAATAACAACTGTTCAAGAATTTGCGTGGTTTTTGGAATAAATAGAACATGCTGGAGGGATAGATTCCTGTCACAGAGACTCCCCATGCTTTGGAACAAAATTCCTAACTACATTAGGCAGAGCCCCTCACTAACACTCTTCAAGAGAAACCTTGATGGGTGGATGGGTAACAGAAAATACGCCCCTGGGATCACTTCATTGGCTCTTCTTGACAGAGGCTCAGTTAATTAATCAATGGGGCGGTGAAAGCTGACACACACTGGCTAGGCTTATAAATGCCCTCGGGCAGATAGCCTAGTACCTGCCTATGAACCTATGAACCTATGAACAACCAGCCAAAAACTCTGACAAATTCAGTTTGAATATCAAATAGCACATGACTCTTCCTGCTTCCAGAAGAAAGGTAGGATACTATCCAGAAAGATGTTTGAGGAGCAGTGACACACAACTCTCAACTGTCCAGATTTTCACAGAATGTCCAGATGTTTGCTTCATATTTTTGGTCTGTTCCTCTTAAAATTTGTGATTTTTCTGGCAAATCACTGGGGATTTAAGCCCCTGAATACTGTCAGGCACTAAGATATATATGTTCATTTCCCTCAGAAAATGCATGCTAACCCAAAATCTGTTATTCCAGCAACTTTTGAAATTTATAACGCAATATTTAAAATCTATCCCTATTTAGGGCCTTTGCCCCCCATTATTGTTGGCTTTGTCCAGATTTTCTGCACTAAGACATTGAGAGATATAGAGTGACAAAATGATGGAAAAAATATAAGCACATTATCAAAGAGATAGTGTAAAATGTGTAGTCTTTAATAAACTGTATTGGAAAATTCTACCACAAGGTCATTTCATTTTGCCTCAGAAATGGGGAGATGTAGGATGTGTGTCCTCTTTCTTTATATTATTGTTGCCACTGGTATGTTGTTCATGATGTAGAGTGGTTTTCTATGTAACAGACAGCTTCAAAAATCACATGTGATAAGGCAGAGTCAGACAATTGCGCAAAGGGTAAACGCAGCCTGAAAATAAGGACATACTTTCAAAAATATTGACAGCCTGTGCAGGGGTGGATCAGGCCTGAATATAGGAATCTTCCTGCAAAATATGGAAAGTTGAGAGGTGTAATTGAATGTCTTTATTCTAGCAGGTAAAATGGGTCTTATCCATTTTTGTTAATACAAAGTCAGAAGATTCAAATTGGGCTGCATTAATACTGCACCCATGTATAAACCTATGTTGTATCACACAGCATGTTAGGAGTTCTGAAGTGTTTGCAGAATGCTATGCATGCCTCTTCTCAAGAATTTTGCCAAGGTGATTACAATTCAGTAATTCAGTAATTCAGGTCAGTATTTCGCCAGACTGTCAAAGGCAGCACTATTTTTGATAGGTTAAAAATTTTAACTTTTTCAACAGAAAGAGGAGCACTGATAAGAACAGCCTTCTGGAATAATCAGTAGGTTTAATATGGAAAAAGTATTTAGCATTTCAGGAGACAGATGGGAATTTCACACTTCTTAGAGGGAATGGGGGAATAAAAATGAGTGCAAATTCCCCCATGACTTGCCAATTCTAATAACATTTAATACAATTATACCACTCTTCTTGGTTCATCTACACTAGCAAAATAACTAACTAGACCTAATGGAATCTACTGCAGATGAGGTAACTTGCCATGATAAGGTCTCAGCACTGTGCTGTCACAGTCTGAGAACACATAAAAACATGAAAAGCATTAGCATACATATGATTTCTACCAGTCAGTAACATGCAGGTCTTTATTTAAATCAGCTGTTGAAACCACCCCTGCAACTTGAGGTCATGATTGGCTAGTGCAACTGTATATTTAACATTTGCTAATATAACGCAAAGATACTAGGCCCCCCTCCCTCTCTCTCTCTCTCTCTCTCTCTCTCTCTCTCTCTCTCTCTCTCTCTCTTTATAATTCTCACCCATTCAAATATGCATCCGCATTCATGTGATTGTGCAAGCACGTACACACACATATACACATGTGCACAACACCAAGCATGTGCAGGAATACAGGCAGCAAGAGATCACTGTATGACTGGCATTTTGTGCATTTGCTTATTTATAATGTTATACAGCATAAACATCTCAGAATAAAATAGAGTCTAATTAAGATTAAAATATACTTTAAAAGAATATATGGTTTAACAGCAGGGCAAAGGGGCTTAAGTAAAAAGACTAAAGCGAGGGTTCTGGTCAATAAGGTTATGCTACCGGCATCTGAATGTATTGGAAAACAAGGTCCTGCAACCCATTCTCAGCTTTCTTGTTATGGAAATATCTCCAAAGAGTCAGTTGGAGATTATGTGGACAGGGAACCATGAAAAGAGGAGGGCCAGTTTCCATGTTTTCAGATGGGTGCCTTTTGTTCCCCAATATGTGGAGGAGGGTGTGAAATTGATTGTGGAGTTACTGAAGGGGTTAGAGAAATTGTCAGCCTTGCAGCTTAATGTATACAAGTTAGTAATAGTAATAGTGAGGGAGGAAATGATGGAATTGATTTGAGGTTACCACTAGTCATAGACTCACTGAGCTGTCTGGAAGTTGAAGTGTAATGAATACAGTGAAAATAAAATGTGCAAAATAGACAAAGAAGCTTAAATGCAAAGTAGGTAGAACTTGCTATTAAACTTAGACAAGAGAGTGGAGGAAGAGAACCAAGAAATACTATTAAAAGTGATGCATCTAATAAGAATTTAAAAGGTGGTGAAATGGTATATATATGCATGGAAAAGAGAAAGCCTTAATAAGTAAAGTAAGGAAGATAGTATACTGAGAAAACCGATGGTGTCTCTGCCCATTAAAGACAGGAGGGTGTGTTGTTCTGATGTCATGTACTGGTCATTCAGTGTAAGCTACAAGGTAAAGTCACCATACTCTTTTCTGTTATCATTCCTATTGCTAAGCAAAACAGTGTCAGGTGGCAAACTGTATGCAACACAACCTTATGGGATTTTTGAATATACTGTGCATTGTGTGTTGTATTCCCCCCTTTAACATAGTGGATATATTAAACAAACAAACTACATCAGACTATTATATACCAGAGACTTAACATGACATAAATTCATACATAATATATATATATATCTGTGTGTGTGTGTGTGTGTGTGTGTGTGTGTGTGTGTGTGTGTGTGTGTGTGTGTGTGTGTCTGTATGAATGTATGTATACATGTATGTGTGTGTGTATATATATATATATATATATATATATGTGTGTGTGTGTGTGTGTGTGTGTGTGTGTGTGATGTATATATATACACACACACACACACACACACACACACACATATATACATGTATAATAGATGTATGTACAACTAGAGATAGAGCATGCAATATGAGCTGGCAGTAGTTTAATATGGCTTTTAACACACACACATGTGCGTGCGCAAACACACACACACACACACACACACACACACACACACACACACACACACACACACACACACACACACACACACACTCATATTGTTTGACCGTCTAGCAGGATCGCTATTTCCTGCTGTACTGGCCATTTGTGATATGTGAGAAAACTGGAAACAATGGTAAAGCCGCACATGGATGCAGGGAGGACACATAGACTCTAAACAGAAGGCTCCATTTGCTGGAAAAGAACTGTGAAACAAAACACTGTGAGGCATTATAGTTAATCACTCCACTGCTGTTAGGGCTTCAGTACATTGTTATATTACTACTACTTTACTTTGAAAAGTTAATAGTATTTGTCCTGCTATTAGATGTCAGTATTTATATATTTCATATATACCTTTTCTATGATAACTGGCATTTGAGTGCTTCTGAATAACTGTTTGCAGCAATGTATTATATCTCTACTTATGCAGAAATTTTGACCTTAATTATATTTTGCAAAGAAAGTTTCTCTGGCAAGTATATTTAAATAAGGTATATATTCAAACACTAAAAACATTACTTTCTTTAACAACAGACTACAAATGCATTGTTTAAGTATTTATGAGTTACTGAATTTCTACTGTTTGTTTTAGACAGCAGTTATAATTTGTAATATTTCTTTGTTAATACTACAGAAATGTGTCTGTTAGTTAAAAGCTGTTTTGCTACTTGAAGAGACATAATATATTATAAACTAAAATGCATTTTTATTATTTGAAATGTACTCACTCCTTTACTAAGAAAAAATACACAAGTTATTAGAGTGACATCTAAAATACTAGGCTTCTAAATGGCTTGGTTGCTATGTAAACAGATTGTTATTTTACGTTATTGCACGATTGCATGTAGACTGGGGCCTTGATCACTTGGTAACAGATTAATAATAATTAAACAGTCTGCTTGGTTGCCATGATACCAGCTGTAGCAATGTGTAGGGATTAATCCATTCATTATATGAAACCAATGTAAGCATATGTGATAGATAAAATTAAGAGCGAAGCCTCATTTATTTGCCCAGATAGTAATTATACTAATGGGCTATATGCTAATATGATGATTGTCTGCAGCTACAATGATCATTTTTGGCAATAGAAAATTTATAAATAAAACAAAAGGAATTCCAGGTATTTTGGGGACTTATTTGAAAAGCATATCTTGCTATGATAATATTTATAGGCTTTGTATCTTGTAGCCATTTTTCACTTATGTGAACATTTTTGCATTGTAACATTATTGAAAAATAAAGTTGTCTGATTTTTTTAAATATCTGTTTACAATTAACATTTGATTTCCAGACAGCAGAAGGCCATATGTTTAGATAACTGACACCTATATGGACCAAGCACCCCAGCGTGATAAGAAAAGGTAACAGAATAAATAAGTTATATTCTGACTTGATACCCTCTGTTTTTAATACGCAAATTTCAGCCACATAACTCTTTCTCATCTATTCTGAAAGGGTACCATAGAAGAAAAAATGTTAATCGTTCTGATTGGAAGTGGAGTGAAACAAATGGGGATTATGCGACAAGTGTGGACCACAAAATGACAATAGTAGGAGGTACTCATCTGTAAATGCATGATACATTTGTAAAGGTGTATCATGTAAACTCAGATCAAGTTGCATGCCATCTCCACTTGCATACAGTGTGAAACTAAATAATTTGGTTAATCAAATCAAAGCTCCCTTGTCTATAATTTAAAAGAGATCAATGTTCTTAATTGCTTCCAGTTTTAACAATTAAAAAAATGTTACATTTATTTAATTATTTGATTTTTGTTTATTGGGACAGTCCACTGGGCCTAGTCAAACTCATTTTCAGTGGAGCCCCGGGGAGAACAAAGCTCCATAGTATAGACATTAACACTTAAAAATGTACAGTAGAGCATTACAATGATCTAATTGTACAGAGAAAATTGACAGTTAAAATAACAAAGATAAAATTCTACAGAAAAATAAAAAAGCAATCACAAAAAAATGAAAAGCAGATACAAAAGTAAGTATGTACAGTTGTCAAGAGAGACATTACAGAAGTGTACAGTCTTAAGCAAACAGTAAATAATATATACATGTCTGTATGTCTATATATCTACATGGCCAAAAGGATCTATCAGCTGTCTCTACAGTGTTACTGTTTTACCAACAATAGTGATGACAAGAGAATTTGGGAGTTACACAATTTTCTAAGGGGGCTTAGTACAGGTACATTTCTAGCAAGAAAAGAAGTGATTATGAAGGGAAGTTTTAAAATGAGTGAAATTTTGAATAGTTCTAATGGGTAGAGGTAAAGTATTCCAGTTCTTGGCTATTGAGAACGACTAAAGAAGCTGACTGGGTGGGAGAATTAGGTTTATAAATCTGATTTATTGAGAGAAAAGACAGTGAAGTCAGACTTGTTTAGGGTTTTTTTAGGAGAGAAAAGTATGATTTTGTTTTTTTTAGGGTTCAGGGCTAGATAGTTATTATGCATCCAAGATTCAGTAACAGAGAAGGCATTTTGAGTAAGTGTAAGTAAGTCAGAGATAGAGATGACAGAACAGATGATGGTGGAGTTGTCTGCATACCGAATAACTGACCCTTGAGATAGGGATGATTGGAAACTGTTTATGAATATGCTAAAGAGGATGGGTCCACGTATGGAACCTTGGGGAATACCAGTGGTGTTGCTGAGAAAGGAGAAGATGGAGTTTTGCCATATTACAGACTGTTTTCTCTCATTTAAATAACTAGAGAACCAATTTAGAGTATGGGGGGCAATATTGGAGAGCTGGGAAATGAGTAAAGGGTGAAAAATGGTGTTGAAGGCTTTGGATAGGTCAAGGAAGAGGGATGAAACTATTTTGCTTGTGTCACGAGCTCTGTTTACTATATCCATAAATGATAGAAGGGTGGTTATAGTACTATAGCTGGGTCTAAAACTGTGTTGTGATGGTGAGAAAATATGGTTGTCTAGAAGGTAACTGAAAAGTTGAGAACTGACAGATTTTTCTAGGATTTTGGATAAAGGAGAAGGAATTGCAATGAGATGGAAGTCAGTGATGGCTATATTTTTGCCACCTTTATGAAGGGGGAGAATGAAGGCCTTTTTCCAGATTTTGGGGACATAGGACTCAAGGATGGATATGTTTATGAGAATGCTTATGGGGTAAGAGATACTGTCTGCAGCTATTTTTAGGTATTCTGAATTAGATAATCGGGGGTGTTGCAGCAGGGTTTTAGTTTTAGTAGTAGGTGTTTTATGATTGAGGTGGGGGTGGGCTTTAGGGTGAAGGTAGAGGAAGGCTTGGTATTGGCTTCTGTTGAGAGTTAGGGGTTGGAATGGGAGGTGGAAAGAGTCGGTGAAGTGTGGAAGTGTGGCAAGTGGAAAGGTTAGTTTGAGGGAATTTTTCAGTGATGGCAATACTATTAATAAAGAAGGTATTGAAAAGAAAGGTTATTTCTTCAAAATATTTTTCAGGGAGGGGTAGGGATTGTTTTTTTTTTACCAGGGTTAAGTAATGAGGTAATGGAGCTCCAGATTTTTTGGGGTTCTGCTCGTGATTAGATTGAAGTTTAAGGAAATGTTTTTATCTTTGTTAACTTGTTTCTTAATTTGGTTGTGAAGTTATTTGAATTTTTGTAGGTCAGTGGTGTTTTTGTGTGTCTGCCATAGCTTCCATACTTTGTGTCTGGCTGGCATGCATGAGACGTCTAGTGGGTTTGGATAGACAGCGGGTGTGGTTATATTTCACCCGCTGTACACATAGTGGGGCTAAGCTATTTAGAGTATTCATGAAGGTTGTGTTAAAGTAATCAACAGCTTCGTCCAGTGGGAGAGTTTTCAGTAAATGTCAATCTGTTGATATGAGGACATTGTTAAAGGTGGTAAGATTGAATGAGGTTATATTCCTGGTTTGTTTGTATAAGTCTGACTCTGATGAGGAGGAGGAAGCTTGGTTAATAAAGACAGGGAGGTGGTCACTGAGGGTATTAGGGAGTGTTCCAGCAGGGGATATCTTGTTGGGGTTTGTGACCAGGATCCAGTCTTGAATTCATCCATTATCATTCCCCTGTTGGGTCTGGTTAGGGTTTTTATGAGCTGGGTGAAGTTGAAGAGACTGATATTTGAAGAAGGATGTTTGGAGTTGAGTTCTAGCCAATTGATATTTACATCGCCTAGTATGATGGTTTCATTCTTAATGCTGGATGACATCCACTCTAGGATTTTCTCCGATATAGGAATGTTTCCAGGGGGCATATAAAGGGCAACTAAGCAGAGTTTCTACTGTTGTTCATGTTTAAGAATGTTATGAGAAGTTCTGTGCTGAAGAACTATGGCAAGGGGTTGATAAATGGCACTAGATTGTAGGAGTTGGAAAATAGGAGAGCAAGCAACTCCACCTCCTTTTTTATGGGTCCTGTCTAGCCTTATTGTTTGATATCCTGGAGGGACAAATTTAGTATCTTTAATATGTGGTTTTAGTGAAGTGCCTTGAACAAATACAGCTGTAAAAACATTTCTGTAATCGAAGCTGCATTACTAAAATAAATACAGGTTTATAATTCTGATTCTTTTCGATAAATATGAGTGTGTGAGAACTATTTAGATGGCCTTTAGTAACAGCAGAGAGAGGGAGAGGAGAGAGAAAAAGAGATATATGCCCAACAAAATGACACAAAGTACCATAAGAAACAAAGAGCACTGTGTAAGTGAGTGATTCAAGATTCCTGGATGTATGGATAGAGATGTTTGTTTTATTATTGAACAAGAAAATGTTTAGCAGGAGCATTTTAGTGTATTTAGTAGATTTGTGAAATTTGATGTTGTGTTATTTTTAAAGAAGTAAGTTCCTGCTAAATTGAAGCTTTTGATAATAAACTATTCTTTTGTGGGTCTCCTTTTCAGTGATGTAACACTTTTGGTGCATTAAACGTTATGCAGCACTACTACGTTAAATATCTACGAAATCTCTGTGGTTTTTCAGTACATTGTCTATAAAGACTAGGTGACAATGTACTGTAAATGTTATTTATTTTAAGTAATTGTCTTTGTGTTTCCATCTGTTTTTATCCTTCTGTGTAGTGGTTGTGACTGAGAAAGGCCCCTGGGGTCTACTCCACCTACCTCTAAAGTAAATAGGACTAAGACAACAGTTACACTGAAATGTAAGCCATGCTATCCGTTTAGAAATGTTTTTGCATGAAAAGACATTTATCATTTCTTTCTTGTGTTCATGCATTCAGTCTCTCAGGCCAGAGCTTGGTGAATTTGGAAGCCAGAATCAGTCACATTTATCGAATGTTACTCAACAAGCATTTTTTTAACCAACTTTTCTCCCAACTACATCATTCTTTTGGCAGTTTACAAAATGCACAATATCCATGCAGGTCAATTGTCTACTGACTAGCCCCCCCCCCCCAGGTTTCACCAGTAGTGTTGGTGCAGGTATGGAACTTAAGGGCATCCTGGGAGTCTAACTGACTATATCTGATATGGGGTTTCCTATTTTTAACCTATCTCATTGCTATCCCACTCCCTCGTGGTCACAATGATACATCTGAGGACCAGGTATGCAATGAGAATGCACAGCATTTCACCCCACCTTGGCTTCAGCTTAGGCATGTCTCCACCTTATCCACCCTTAGATGATGCCTCTCAAGCATGATCTTCAGAGTCTCCACCAAGGATCATCACAGGAAATTCCCACAGGAGCACCAGTCCCCACCTGGGACAGCAACACCCATCCCTCCCTGCTGCTCCATCAGTCACCCAAGCCAGTAATCAAACCCATGTCACCTGGGCCATAGGGATTTTTTCTTTCTATGCCAGTGGAGCAGCTGCAACCAGAGTGGCTAGCAAGTAAGTTAATTAGTTAAAAAGTCACAAGAACATTCACCTCCCACCAAATGTCTCCCATTAAAAAGCACATGTTCAAAATACCAATACAGTGGTTGCAGGGGTAACACATGGGACAGGCACTTGTACTTCCTATAGATCCCAGTGTTTTAACTTCTGCTACACCACAGTTAAAAGAAAGCAGAATGCACAAAAGTAATTACAAGTCTGTGTCTTTTGGCTTTTATGTTGCCCATGCATTAGCTATGATATGTGCCACTGCATTAACAATCAAGGCGGTAGTCTTCCCATTTATTTCCAAGCAAACAAACAAAAAAAAAAAACAGACTTACTCGGAGTTCTGCTGGAAACTGTTCTAGCAGTATTTATTTCCACTTAACTGATGTTCAATTCATTTACTGTTGACTGACTGACATATCTGAACTGCTGCATATTGATTTGCATTCTACATCGAGTTTTATGGATTAATATTAGGGAGCATAACAATAATCATGCAGAATATTATATCTATAAATTAGCAGAGAGTATTCTAAGAATTAAAGCAACACAAGAATGGAAAAAGGAGATTCTGCCAATAGGGATGACTGCAATTAATGATACAGACAATAGGCAAGAGGGGGCCGAAATTCATTGAAGAAAACTGCCAAAGAAACCAAGGTACAGGGAGCAAATAACTAGAGAGAAAGCTGACAGAATGAGAAGATGCCAAGTGAACAAAATATGGTGGTCCTAAACAAAAGACCAGCACCAGTAGAGTTTTTAATAGAATCTAGAACAGAAGTTGCCATTAAAAAAGGAATAATTAGTAGAACATATAAAATATTACACGGTAACTATAAAAATCAATCAGAGGAGGTTAGAAAGGATTGGGGAGAGAGACTAGATAAGCAAATCACAAAGAAACAATGGGAGGATAGATGTATGTCTCCCAAATATGCAACAAAATCTAAAAAAATTTGGATTTTAGCCTGGAAATGTTTACACAGATATTTTTATACCCCAAGTAGACTCCAGAGAATTTTTCCTCAGATATACAGTAAATATTGGCATTGTGAAGGGAAAGAAAGAGGTTATTGGGAACATATTTTGTGTGACTGTGGTGAATTGGCGGACTTAAAGGATTCACTGTGGGATGTACTGTCAGAAATGCTGAGTGGGCAGATTGGTCTGAATATAATAACAGAGATAAAACAACTGGAATGGAGATCATTATTAAAGGGTAGGAGCAAACTACATAGGAACATAGGAATTGTGGGAACAATACATACAAGGGAGGAATGAGGCCTAAAAGGCAGCAGAACATTAAGCTATGTAATGTTTGAGTGAGAAAGATTGAGTAAATTATAAGTGATGTGTAATGTTTGCAACTGAGAGTGTGTCAGTATGGTTTGTGATGTAAAATGCTTGCAATTAGGATTGTGTCAGTGTGGTTTTTCATTTATATAAATGTATGATTGCCTATGTAGTAAATGATGGTTTAATGACGATGTTTCTTGTATAAAGAAAAAAAACAGGAATTGAATAATTTATGTAATATTGCTTAGGTTATATGATATACAGCAATATATGTGAAGTATAATGTTTGTTATATTAATATAGTTTGAGTACTTTTATATGAATGTAAATTTGCCTGTGTCACAAGTGATAATTCAATAAAGGCGTTTGAAGATTATATATATTAATTTACATATTTGTTTATATTTGTCAATCAGAATAAAGTAATAATTTTCATGGCCCTTCCTCAGGTTCAGCCTGAGAACACTGTCTGGCTAAGTGACTAAGAATCCTATAGTAGGTGACATCATGAATGATCAGCACTGCCCTTGGTGTAAAACTACAACAGAAGGACTCCAGTCCTTCAGACTGATAGCAAATGTTTGTGGTCATATACTGTAAGATGATTTCCACTCAGTAATACTTCAGTTTTTATTTAAGGTCCACAGTTACACAAGCTGGGCCCAGTTCAGAAAGGTTACATCAAGGTATACAGAAGATGCACCACTTGTGCTAACAATTTTTTTTTTCAAAAACATTTTTATTTTGTTTTCATTATAAACATACGCAAATGTACATATAACAAATACAATAAAACAATAACAAAACTATTTACAATATTTACATCCATCCATGCTAAACAGTCATTTTATCCATGAGAAGTTATCAGTATTTGTTCAAAAGGTTTTCCAATTTTTGCCATGCTACTTTTTTGAGTAATGTTATGAGTTCTATAACAAATGGTTTGCAGTTCTTTTTTACAAACAACTTTTGCTAAATTAATAAAATATTTAAACATCAAATCTTGTTTACATTTCCAGTTCAAATTAATAACTTTTATGGCAATTGCAAGAATTGACCAGAGTAACTGAATCTGAGATTTAGGTATTACATTAGGTATAGAAACATTAAATAGGATTAGTGAGTTAAAAATATGACAGTTATCAGACCATAACACATTTATAAAATAGTTGAAGTGTTTCCAGTATTGAACATTTCTACATTCAATGAACATGTGAACCCAGATGGCCTCTAGTAATTCATCACATTTCCAACATTTACTTTCACTGTTTTTAGTATAAGATTTATTTTATGTGGAGTATAGAAGCTCCTGTTCATAAAATTTCATGTATACAATCTCCAATATAATGAAGAAGAGGTACCATACGTAGAATTCAATAACAATTTTTTGGATTCATCAGATATTTCTTTTCCATTAATCTTTACATAGTAATTCCAAAAACCTGAGTCAAACTTTAGAGTGTCTTCTCTTAGTATCTTATAGATAGGTGAGATACTTAATTTTTTATTATCTGTCTTTTCAAGACATCTAATAAAAAGTTGAATCAAACTAGGTATAAATTCAGTCTCTAGGTTGATTGATACTCTCATTTTGTTTTCTATAAACTGTCGTAATGCGTGTATAAACAACCGTCTTGACTATTATCAAAACTACATAAAAGGGAGTTTAGTGGTTTAATACTTTTATTTTCCATAAACTGATGACAGAATGGGCCAGATTCAGGAAGCCTCCGTGTAAGAGTTATAACTCTTACACGGAGGCTGCAGTTAAACTGTGTGATGTCAGCATGTCATGCATATGCATGAGGTGCATGAGGCATGCTGAATCACACCAGTAACTCTTACACGGTCCGTGTAAGAGAGTAGGGGGCGTGTCTGTAGGCTAAGCTCTGCAAGTGGACACGCCCGGAAACTATAATGGCTGAAAGTAAACAGCCACGAGAAAGGCCATCAAAATGTGAATAAACACACTATACAACACATGCCCCGACTGGCCATCAGTGTATAAAGTGAAGAGATGTCATAAAAGTAAATGAAAACCTTTTTTTGTTAAACCCCGTAAATGTTTGCTACTGTGGTGTGCTACTAAGCGCAATCACAGTTAGCAGTCAGGGAAAAGGATATAAGAACTAAATATGCAAAGTAAGCCAAGAAATAATAGCTTAGTGGTAGAGTACCCGCCCTATGTGTAGGCAAGCAGGGTTCGAGCCCCTACAACAACCTTTTTTTATTTTTGTAAATAAGCACTAAAAGCCCCCAGACAGTATTGTACAAATGTAAATGTATTCCCTTTTGTAAAATGGAATGAAACAGAGCATATATTTTGAAGTAACATAAGAATAAAAATAGTCAGAAATGTACTGATAGCTAAGCTGCCGTGAGGCAGAGTGCCCGAGTAGTGTTTAAAAGCTGCAAACTGCGTGCCGTTGCCAAGCAGCGGATAAACAGGCTGAAACTGTGTGCAATTAGCTGAACATGTGTGTCACTAGCCAATTCAGATTTATCCCAGCGCACACCGTTTGCGCGCCGCTCCCACAAGCTAACTGCCAGTGCGCATGCGTTACCTCCACGCAGACCAGGTTTAAAGTGCTTAAAAGTGCTTTTGGCATGTTTGATTGACAGGTCTTCAACTCATTTCTGTCAGGAAAAGCAAAAAGCAGTTGCCAGATTCGAACACAGGATACCATGCACTAGAGTCAAGGAACTAAACCACCAAGCCATGACAGCAATACCTAGAAAAGCAGAAATAGCATATATATGGGATAAAACCCAGAATGGAGCATGAGAAAGCATTTTCAGTGAAGTAGATACAATTCCAAAACGGCCAATCAGAGAAATGTGCGGGAAAAGCGGCATATATAAGCCCCATAGGCGGGAATACACAGCATAACTGATTGTAGAACAGACTTGCAGTCAGCATGAGTGGAGTAGGTGAGGGACGTTGCTTTCGAGCACAGCGTTGGGGCGTTGAGGAGTCCAGATACATGGTCTGGCTCCTTGTCCATAATCACGAGGCCCAACTCATGCAGGGCCAGGTCTCATGGGGAGTATATAGGGCTGAGGCGTGGGACCAGTTGGCTCGTGAGCTGACCAGTGCGACTGGCATTCCATGCACTGGTGAGCAGGTCCGTCACCCCCATGCGGACCTGAAGAGACGCAAGCAGGACCAATTGAACCGTTGGATCCAGGAGGCCCGGCAAATGCCCAACGCCCCACGACTGAGTAAGTCACATTTTACACATGTATGTAAGGATTTCAACCAGCTGATACCATGGAGATGTGTAGTCCAATATTATTCCCTTTGTATTACAGCTGCAGGTGTCCGCTCTGCGAATGTCGAGATGCACGCCAGAAGGCTGGTGCTGCGCCACCATGCAGGTTAGTAACCCCACCCAGTACTTGTAAATAAATATTATTATGTACCATGTATCAGAACAGTGCAGTGTATTGATTAAAAGTAATATAATGTGCAATCAGGAATTGATCGTCTGCAGGTATGGCTGCAACAAGTTCATCAGTATGCAAGTGTAACTGGAAATATAATTGATAGGATTAAACAGTGCTGTAATACAGATGTCCCATCATTAATTAAATATACTGTAACCTGCAGTATAGTCTCAAGAGTACAGCTTCAGAATCTGAGGTAGTCACATGTCAGATATATCCCTGTTGAAATGCTGAATCATGACAGAAGTGAGGCTGTTGGAAAGTGTTTGAATCACCACAGGTCTGATATGTGAACAAAGCCTAGAAGTACCAACCTGAACTGTGAAGTTGCAGAATGTGTGAGAGTGACAGAAAGGCTCATGTATGAATAAAGAAAGTAGTAATAACCCCTGAATATATAAGCCTCAGTGTGTTTTCACAGAACTAAATGCATGTGGGAAGTACAAATTAACATCCCAAACTGATTTCAGTGTGTCTGAATCTGAATGTCTAGCTCAAAATCTGTATATGGTGATAACAGTAAACAATTTGCAGATAGAATGAATGATTATCCGACAGACTAAACAGCCATAGTTGTCCCCTGTCCTGTCATCAAAGTGTAGCAGGATGATGTATCTGATCAAATTCAAAATAAGTAGGATAGTGATGTATGTGTAACAGGTGTAGCATGACAGTCAAATAAAGATTATTTTGAAACATCAGCCTCAACTTAATTGTGTATCTATGATAAATGTGAATTAATGTTTAACATATGAATGTGTCATCACTTTCTATCCCCACCCAACCCTGTAATTCCATATAACAACATCCACTAAATAATGGTATGTGAACATTTCATTAATCATGGACATTTGTCCGTTCCAAACATATATGCATGTCTGTTCGTGCATGTGCCCTGTTTATACCTGCAAATCGATGGCCTGTTGCCATTAATCAACCCTGCATGTCGTTTGACTGTGTTTTGCTGTTCAAATAATGCATGTGATATTGATATGCCCCTTGTTCAATGGTGTCCATATCTGGGTGTTTGTTTGATGGGAATACCAATGCATGCTGTTACAACTAATCTGAATGGAATAAAATGCCACTAACCCAAACTAACATAACTACTCACAAACCTAGAACGCTTGGGAAGGCAGGTCCCAGCGGACCCACCTCTCCCACCTCAGCTGGTGACTGCACCTGGCACTAGTGCCCAGGCGGACCCCCTCCGGTGGCCCTGTGCCACCTTCGGGTGGAAGCGCTGCAGGGGATGGGGCCCGTCCCCCCTCTGCAAGTGTGGCCGGAGGGGTTCGTCCACTCACCCTCCGGTGTCCGGTCTGTGGTGCGTGGGAGATCCAAGACACTGTTCTTGGACCCCTCGCCAGCTCGAGGCTCGTGTGGCACAGCTAACGGCCCCGGCCGTTGCCCGCCTACAGCCCCAGCACAGCCCCGTCCTGGGCTGTGAAGGAACAGTGGCAACTGCCTATGGGTGGGGATATCAGTTCCACTGTTGCCATCTGTGGGCTCGTGCATCTCAGATATCCCAACCTCCGTCCCGTCAATTGTGTAACCCCCCCCCGTGTGTCATACACCGTCCCTGTATGCGTCTTGTCTGTCTTGTCTGTTAACCTACCCAACCTACCTCCCCAGCTTTACCGACTTCCTTCACCTGTCATACCACTCTCACCTGTAAAAAAAAAAAAAAAAAGGGCACTCTGTCCCACAAAAAAATTACGCCCCATACATAGCTGTCCATGTCGCAGACATGTCCGCTGGACATATAAACTGTTAATTACAATTGGCTGTACAACAAATATTAAAGTTGTCCTGACACCTCTCTCAGAGGTGGAAGGTTTCAAATGTCTCACCAAAATACATAGAAATATACAGCTGTTGCTGCAAAAGACATGGGCATCTATGGGCCTTACCTACACCCTTCCTGCAAATCCCACGCTTCTTTCCCTACTGTCTTACCCTCTTTGTGACCCCTTTTCACCACTTTCCTGTCACCCCTTTTTCTTTTCTTTCAAATAAAATAGCGGGTGTGCTTGTGTTAGCGGAGCTCACCGCCAGTCTTGCATCGTGAGCTCCGGCAAGCATAGCAGACCTGGTTTAAAAGTGCTTAAAAGTGCCTTTATGGCACTTTGATTGACAGGTCCTGTACTCAGTTCCAAAGTTTGCTAAGAAAAATAAATTCCCACTGTCAGTCTCGAACCCAGGACCTTGGTAACATTAGTCCGTATGACCTACCACTAAGCCATGCCTGCTTTACAAGAACACACTGCTAAAATAAATATAACATGTAATAGTAGGAATCAGTATAAAGGTAATATAGGAGATGTACTATCCAAAGCATGTTTGGTAGAGTTTTAATGGCCAAATTACTGGATTCCCATACTAGTTCAGTGTGAGCAGAAACAGCACTGCTACCTGTTAGCTTGTACATAATAATGTAAGGTAATGTACATATGTGAAGGTATGTATATCTACACATACATATATATAAATATATATTAATACATATGAAATATAATCGTAGGTCTCAGTAGCCATACACACTCACTACAGGAAAAAGTTAACATAATTGCTGCAACCTGAATCTGCAACACAGCCTGACCCCTGTGTGACCTACTTACCCTTCTAACTGCTTACAGGTGGCCTCAACACTTTGATTGACAGGTCCTGTACTCAGTTTGAAAGTTTGCAAAGTAAAAATTCCCACTGTCAGTCTTGAAACCAGGACCTAGGTAACATTAGTCTGTTTGACCTACCACTAAGCCATGCCTGCTTTGGAAGAGCACACTGCTAAAATAAATATAACATGTAATAGTAGGAATCAGTATAAAGGCAATATAGGAGATGTACTATCCAAAGCATGTTTGGTAGAGTTTTAATGGCCAAATTACTGGATTCCCATACTAGTTCAGTGTGAGCAGAAACAGCCCTGCTACCTGTTAGCTTGTACATAATAATGTAAGGTAATGTACATATTTGAAGGTATGTATATCAACACATACATATATATAAATATATATTAATACATATGAAATATAATCGTAGGTCTCAGTAGCCATACACACTCACTACAGGAAACAGTGAAGATATATGCAGCAACCAGAATCTGCAACACAGCCTGGCTCCTGTGAGACCTACTAAGCCCTTTAACTGCTTAAAGGTGCCTCTAGCACTGTGATTGATAGGCCCTATACTCAACCCAAAAGCAGAATATGAGCATACTAGTAGGCCCTACCACAAGACCATTGTAACACTAGTCTGTATGACCTACCACTAAGCCATGACTCTCATACAGGAATATAGTGCTAAATAAGTGGAACATGTAATAGTAGGAATGAAGATAAAGGCAATATAGTATGTCTACTACCCAAAGCATGTCAGGCAGACTTTTATAGTCCCAATTACTGGATTCCCATACTAGAGTAGTGTTAATGGAAACAGCCCTGCTAATTGTTAGCTTGTACCCAATAATGTCAGCTAATGTACATATATGAAAGTATGTATATGTACACAGATATATATATATATATATGCATATAGCAATACATATGACATATAGTTGTAGGTGTCAGTATGCATACACACTCACTACAGGGAACAGGCAAGATAAATGCAGCAACCTGAATCTACAACACAGCATGAAGCATGGGAGATGTACTAACCTTCACACTCACAGAACACTGTCAACAGCATACCAGCATGGTCCACGCCCTACAATCTGAAAGGGCAACGCCTATCTCACATACCCTTTTATAGCAGTGTCCTAAAATCACAGTGAGACATGCAATTAGTACGCACCCAGCTGCTTGCAATTAGCAAATGCTGCCTTACAATTGGTGCAGAGGCCATCACATGGATCCATGCAGATACCTACAAAAGTATTCAGTACCCACACTCCACTCATGCAATACAGTCATTGCACTAACCGAATGAGAAAGAGAGAGAGAGAGACAGACAGAGAGAGAAAAATATATATACTGACAGCAAGCAGCAAAACAGCAGCAGCAGCAGCAGCAACAGCAGCAAAATACAAGCAGCACGACTGACTCACCAAAAGCTGCCACAAACACAGGTAATGCAAAGTAGCAGGTTAATCCTGTGTATACTGTGACACCTCCAAATGTATCATAGTTCACTATCAATAGGTATGTCCATGAGATAGGTTGTGTGTAGATAGTCATGAAATATAAACATATGTAAAATTGTTGTACATGTGGGCCATAACTAACACTTCCATAGCTTAGAACACAAGGCCAGTTGTGCATATGATGCAGTAGTTCCCAGGGTCAGTAGAGGTTCCTCCTCATTGGTGTGGGACCACTGTGTATGTATGGCACTGTTCAGGTACATATCCTGTAGTATGGCCATGGATTAATATCAGTCTGTCATGTGGTGCTATGTCCTCCAGGGGTGAATGTAGCACACATCCAGGGATACCATTCCGTAACAGTGATGATATGTGTTCTGCAATGATGAGGGTGGCTCTCACCTGGACATGTGAGAGGATAGGGAGGTTACAGTCATCTGGGATAAGTAATAACACGTGTGTAGGACAATGGGGGTACCTGCACCTAAACTGTCTGCAAAATTGTTGGCAATATCTGTGCATTTGGTGAATGTGAAGCATCTTAACACTGCAGACAACAGATGCCTTCCGTCATGTGAATCTGCCCTGTGCTGCAGTAGCCTCCTACTATTGTTATACAATATGCCTGTATCTGTAGTCCACTGGACAGGATTAATAAGTGGTGTGCAGTTGTTCTGGGTTAGATAACTGTGTGCACAGTACATGCAGTATGTGGGATGTCTGTGGTAAGCATATGCAAATGTGCTGGAGGTGTGTGTTGTGGCTTCCACTGGCCCAGTGGGCTGCATGGATAGCATCACTGTCATAACTACTGAATAACTGTGTAATCACATGCATACATAGCAAGGTAGTGTATTGTGCTTGTGGTGTTGTTCAGATATGTATATCCAGGCTGAGTAATTTGTGTCCACATCACAGTGTTGGATGGCAGCACACATCCAGTATGTATGGATGAACACCCAGAATGTGTCACACGTGTCACCTGTGCGGGCGTATCTGGCCATTACCTGTGCATCCCCACAACACACACACATGCAACATATGGCAGAAGTACTATAGCAGTACACACATGTTCATAGGTTCATACTAGGCTATCTGCCCGAGGGCATTTACAAGACTAGCCCATAGTTTTGTGGCTTACGCCACCCCTTTAGTATGGGGAACCATACCCATTATTTTGCTGTGCCTCTGTCGAGCAGTGACACTGAGGTAATCCCTGGGGTATATCTGCGATCTCCCATCCATTGGTCAAGATTTCTCTAGAACAAGGCCATCGAGGTGCTCTGCCTCACATATACCGTGATTTTGTTCCACAGCATAGGGAGTCTTTGGTTGATGAATCTATCCCTCCAGCATGTCCTATTAATAGCCGTGTGGAGGTTTAAGTCTCCTGGCCTTGTGGCTCTGATGGATCTAGATTGGTATAGGTGAAGCATATCCAGCAAATCTGCGCCTGACATGGCCTTGTATGTTGGGCAAAGGTCACCTCTGAGCAAGCGTGGCGACTGACTACAACATACATGGACATGCTGGAGGGCAAATTCTAACTGAGAGGCTCCCTTTACTCTGTAATGAGCTCGAACAGTTGAGAATGAACAGTTCATAGGTTCATACTAGGCTATTTGCCCTAGGGCATTGGTAAGCCTAGTAGAATGTGTTTGTCTTTTGCCACCCAATCAAGTTATGCTGCTATGCCCTTGTCCGACTTTAGTATACTACACCTCTGTCTAACAGTGACATAGAAGTGATACCTGGGGTACAACTATGATCTCCATCCACTCATCCAGATTCCTATGGAAGAGAGTCAATGAGGACTCTGCCTAACCAGTAGTGTGAGCTCATTACAGAGTGAAGGGAGCCTCTCGGTTAGGAATATGCCCCTCCAGCATGTCCATGTATGTCAGTGCTGAGGTCCAGCTCTCCTGAGCATGTGGCTGTATGGGACTCTGATTGCCTGAGGTACATCACGTTCATTACTGCTAGGTAGGACATGGCTGTATATGGCATGCACAGATTGCCCCTGAACAGGCAGTATGCCACTGAGTCCAGCTGGATTCACTTTACCTGGGCAGCATATGACATCTGTGTGAGCCATTGCATCCCCTTGATGATGTACTGTTGTCCTGTACCAGTTGCTGTAGGTGTCTGGTTAGGTACATCCCAAAAGGTGCATTGTATGCAATTATAGGCCTGATGATGGATGAGTACAGAGGCACAATGGCCTCCCCTGCCATACATGTGAATCAGTCATGATTAGCTGGGCTATATAACATGTCTGTCAATCCACGTTGCCCATGTGGTAGACAAATGACAGACTGCTACCATGTTTCTTCCCCAGGTCCACAACTACGTCTACTGTACTCAATGGCCTAACACCTATGTTGTACTGTGCCACCAATGTGGAGGCGTGGGAATCTGCATTGAATACTGATACTCCCCCTCCCCTGTTCAAGTGTTGTGGCCGACAAGAATGGTAACAGCTATAACGTGGTAGTACTGGTGTGCTCCTGTGAAACCTGTAACAGGTTCATGTTACTGCACAGATATTGATGTCCATAATGCTAGGTAGGGTTTTGGGTGCGTGCATCCTTGGGTCTAGACGTCCAGTGTTGAGTAGCATCACTCTTACTTCCTCATCCTTTGTGATACAAATGGATGTGGGTTTGCCTTATGAGCCTTGCCTAATACAGGCACAATGGGTGTAGCAGGAGGCTCCAAATGTCAATAGGACTGTGGTGACAGGTGCAAGCTGTCCCTAGCAAACCATACCACCCCAAGATGGCAGGGATTGGCACACCTGTGAATGACACCAGTATGTCAGTCAATTGTTGGAAGGGATAATTGTGCCTTGATATTGTGGCATTGTTCTAGGTGAGGGTAGGATGCTACTCAAGGTCAGGGTCAAACTGTCCTGGGCTACGTGCTCAGAGAGCTCTGTAATGTCTCATGTCATGTAGTCCAGGGAGGAATGTGTCAGGCCATTCACAGCAGCATGGACATTGACTGAGTCATACCTGTACCTGCCTTGGGGTTACCTGACTGTTTGTGTTATGTGGCAGGTCATACTGCCTGACAGGCTGCACACCGTGACCCTCACCTCGTTAAGCCTGGTGAACGTGATGTGAGTGTGCCTGATCATAGAGGCACCTAGTACAGGTGTATGAGGTGTGTTGTTAACTGTTAATGGCTGTGAGTGTTCAGCACATTGGCTTTGTGTGATATGTGTTGCACATGTTAGTTCATGTGGTAGTGGTTGCCTGGATGTCTGCATAGGAGGTCTCTGCTGCATAGGCAGAGCTGTGGTCTGAGCCTACAAGTATGATCATGTGCACACAGGAGGTTATCAGGGACCTGGGCACCCAGGTTGAGAGTAACCTTTTGTTTGACACTCACGTTGCCAGGGTAGTTAGGTAGAACTTCTACATTGCCCACCTCATCATGCAGGGATTCACATCTAGATCCAGGGAGGTCATTGTTCCCCTGTACTCTTCACTCATTGGACCATTGATTGAGTGCAATGCCCCATACAGCATGTATATGACCCGACACCTATGGCAATTGGATGGGCCCACAGATTCCTCGACAGGAGGAGAAAGGGTCTCAAACATATTTCTTATGCTGCCCGACTGGAGGAATTCCAGCTTGATTCCGTGACTTACCGTCTGCTCAGAGGTGACCTGTGCCTGACATCAAGGCCATGTCCAAACCTGAGTTAATGTACACGCTTCACCTCAAGACCTGTACATCCATCAGAACTACAGTGGCAGGAGATTTAAACCTCAACACAGATATTAATAGGATGTGCTGGAGGGACAGATTCTTCAACCAGAGAGTCCCTATGCTGTGGAACAACATCCTGGTACATGTGAGGCTGAGTACCTCACTGGCTTTGTTCAAGTGAGATCTTAATCAATGGATGGGAGATTGCAGGTATGCCCCAGGGATAACCTCAGTATCACTGCTTGTCAGAGGCACAGCAATATAATGGGCAAATTATCCGTCAGAGTGAAGGTGCGGCAGACTCCACGGAACTCTGGTCTAGGCTTATAAATGCCCTAGGGCAGATAGCCTAGTATGAACCTGTGAACCTGTGAACATAGGCCTGGGGCAGTTGCTGCTATTAGGACAGTGGTCTGCAGCAAGCTATATAGTAGTAGTCAGTTTTAGCCATTGGTGTTTGACCATGGCTAATGCATGTTGCTTCTTGTTGTGGTAACAACAGGGGTGTGTGGTTATCCATGCCATTTATTGGTAGTCACCCTCATTTTGTATCTTGTTCCATGTTTTTGCACATGTACATCACTGTATGAGGTGTGACCCTGGTAGTGTCAGGGTGCTGATGTGCTTTGACCCTGTTTTCTATTACAGCACTGATATGTGCATTCCCTATACTGTGTGCATTTACACTGCACACATCTTGCTGTTTATACCTTTGGCATTGGGTAGCATTACATCTAGGTTCCTATCCCTTGTGATAGCTATGAGGTGGGTTTGTGTTTTGTGGTTTATGATTGGTGAGGGTGGATGTTAGTCATGGTCCTCAGGTGTGCATATGATACATGGTATTACATTACTTAACACATGGCATTCATACCTCGGATGGTGCTGCAGGGCTGCCTCTGTCGGATGCACATACTACACTCCCTGTACATTTGGAAGCAGGTTGTGTCATGTTAGGCATCCCTGTTACTGTATGAGTGAGTCAGAGTGGGTATCAGTCCCAGTGTTCCTACTGACCAAGCATATGTGCTATCGTTGCCTCTTTGCCAAGGCCAGGGCATACTGGGCACGCCTCCTTCTGCCTACTGGGACAAGGTCAGGTTGTTCCTCCTCCAAGTCACCCCTGCCTGTGGTGGCCTTGGCAATGGTGGGGATGTTTGGCCCAGCCCTGTGCTGGTCCTGCTGCAGCTGTTTCCAGGATCATATTATGTAGCATAGCACATATCATGATCATTTGGGTACATGTAGTTGGTGTGTACTGCAAAGCTCCACCAGGCGTGTCCAGACACGGAACGTGACTTGAGCAGCCCAAACACACGCTCTATGATATTGCGTGTTTGTGCGTGTGCCTCATTATGGCGTTCCTGTTGGTGTGTGTGCATTTCTGATGGGTGTCATCAGCCGGCTCAAGTGCATAACCAGCATCCCCACTAGGTGTCCGTGTGGGAAGTCCCCATTGGCAAATGATTGGTACAGCTGCGTCAGATGCCAGATGTGGGAATCGTGGTAGCTACCAGGGCAGCCAGCACACACATTCATTATTATGCCCTGGGCATCGCACGACCTGGCAGTTGATGGAGGGGTATCCCTTGCGGTTAATGTAGACTCTAACCCGCTCACCAGCTGGTGCCTTGATGCGTATGTGCGTGCAGTCTATTGCACCCAGCACCTCAGGGTATCCCGCTATTTGCTGGAAGAGACGCATATTGCTGCCCACAACCTCACGGTCACTAGGGACATATATATGATCACTGACATGTGGTGACATGGCATCCAGGAACTGGTGCAGTACCCTGGAGGCTGATGCCTGTGATATCCCCATCATATCGCCAGTTGGTCTCTGAAAGGTACCTGTTGCTAGTATTCTTAGGCCAGCACATACCTTGGTTTCCACTGGGATGGGTTCCCCTCTGTTGGTTCTGTGTGTGAGGCGTGGCCTGCACAGCTCAACAATCTGCTGCAGGAGCTCTCTGTCCACTCTATAGCTCTACTATCTCCAGCTCATGTAACCCATGGTAGGTGACCCTAGGCCTGTATACTCTTCTCCTTCTCCTCACTCTGGGTTGTCTGTCAGCATCTGCATTATCACCACCCTCGGCAATTCGCCTATGTCTGATTATAACAGCTATGGCAGCCCCTAGCATTTCTGCTCTGAGTTCTGCTTTTTTCAGGTTTCAACTCTGATAGCTTAGTTTCTGGCAGTATCTCTTGTGAGAAACAGCCTGCACTGCTCTTTGTTGTGTTTTAAGTGCTGGGTTGGGCTTCTAGTCTGCCTGTGTAATTGCCTGCTTCTAATTGTTTCCACCAATTAACTTTAGTAGTATCTTCTGGCAGTTTTCCTGTATTTTGGTTGTTTCCTATTTCCTCTCTGTTTCCTGAGGGGAGCAATGTGCACACCGGCTTAAACACGCTCACAGTAACTTAAACGCATGTACACATCCCTACGGTGTTACAGCACACATCCTTACGGTGTTAGCTAGGCTGATTCATGCTAAAACGCAGCACACGCCTTACACGCACAGCGCAAACCGTTGTAAACAGTTTGCAACACGCTCCCACATGTTGAACCTGCCTTACAGCGCTGCAAGACACGCTTTGATTTCAAGAAACTTAGAGTGTAGGGATAGCGTATGCCCTCAATTTCTTGACATTCCCAGTGTTCTGTTGGGACACACCTCCCTCCCTGATGTCTGTCTGTCATCTCTTACCTTACATTGCCCTCCAATCTGGTACATTTCTTTCTATCCTTCCCCCCCATGATGTCACCTACCTCTTACTCTGTTCCTCCCCCTTCTCTAACTCTTACACGACTCAGAAAGTGCTCATTACTTATGTGGCAGTGTGATTCAGTATTGTAAGCCTCATTTACATAGGATTGCCTAGTAATGCTTAGTTACATATCTTACACGGAGCTTCCCCTTGACAACCACTAAGCGGAGGCCATATTGTTTTGCTCTGCAAGTCCCTCCATTGACTTTCATGTAATACATAAATCCCACAATTGTGGGCTTATAAGCCGGTTTTCAGTTTTAGGTAGCACCCGTTTGCTGGTGTGCTTCTGATTAAACACATACATCCGTGAAAAAAAAAAGTTATATAACTTTTTTGCAACACTTTTCATGCCAATGGCCACATATTTGGCCATTGGCATGCTAATATAACAAATGCACCCTTTATTTGGAGCTGACATAGCTCCGTTTTAATTTGCAGAAATGTACTCAGTTGTCAGCTGAGTACATTTCTGCAATACTTCCGTTACGGACTGGTTTGAGCTTGTGGATCGCTCACATACCTCATTTGCATATCTTGGAGCTGCAAATGAGGTATTATGATTCACTCCGATTGAGCATTTCCACCGTAAGAGACGTGTTAGCTGTCTCTTACACGGAGATTTGGGCTGTTGCTGAATCAGGAGGCTTACACGGAGGCTTACACTACTCTTGAACTCCGTGTAAGCCTTCCTGAATCTGGCCCAATATCAAGTTATTTTCCTTTAATTTTTGCATCGCAGTGATGTTGAAAGAATCTAGGCAACCAGGGGAGTATGCTATAGGGAATATAAGAAACAGAAATTTTTAATGTTGTAATTATAAAAAAATTATATTTTTAAAGCTATTAAATATTTGATTAATGCATAAGAAAAATGATCAAACTTCTTATTAAATAAACAAAATTCATATAAAAGCCAATGAACTCTACTTATTTCAAATTATTCCTTAAACTGATTTTCTATAGTTCTGACATCAGTTATATGAATCTCATGCATTGCTTTCCAGCCAGATATATAGGTAGGTGTGATTCAATGTAATATTATATTAATTATAACGGATTTGGAATAAAGATCTAAGCTAGGGAATGCTATCCCATTACTGTTCCAAACTCTAATGTGCCATCTATATGGAATCCTAGGTTTTAAGGGGAACCATAAAAATTGAAGCAGCATGGAATCTAATGTTTAAATACATTTTTGGGACGGTGTTAGAAAAATATGTATTAACATATGTGTGCAATGCTTATTTTAAATAAGGGAAGATTAACATGTTTTTATTCTATATGCAGCATTAGTTCTATTTGAAACTGAAAACATGCTTTTCTGAAATTGTGCTTTCTGACACTGCAAGATGCACTCTGACCTAGTTTGCTAGCACAGCAAAATACATGTTTATGCCTTGGAAATGTACTGGAGAGCAGGTGATTTTCTGCTAGGTCAGGAAATTAAAAGGAGAATAATAATAATAATTTCTGTAGATCCATTCATTATGGACAATAAGCTCTGTTCGTGCTAATGAAAAAGTGCACAAGCTGCAAGAAAGTTAGATACTATAAACAATGAACTGCTTCAGAAATCTGTACTTGCATTGTGCTTGAATTAGCCATAGTACCTAGACTTGTAACATCACATAGCAATAAAGTTATAACTGACCGGTGGTCGTCAAGGCCATCCTGTTTACTGAAAAATCTTTTTTAAACTTTGAAGAGTCAGCTAGAAATGTGAGAAACATCTGTAAAGTAACAGAATTGTGAACTGGTGGTCTGCTACGTCAGTCGTAGTGGGCAATGTCTTGAAAGAAAGGTATAAAAATTGTGGCACTTCCTGATTTAGTCAGACAAACTCTGTAACTGCATTTTTTGTCTCCTTGCGCAAGAATAAAGATACCTGAACTGAACCTTATGCTTTTGGTCTTTTGAAGTATTTTTCTTTGACATTTTTTGGTCCTTTGGAGCTGGAAACCCTCGTTTAGCCTGGGATCAGATGGACCAGGTGGCATGAAACTGCACAGGGAAGATACCACATTGGATCTTCTTCATTGAAAGACCTCCGACTGAATTGCCGTGCAAAAGAGGTCAGCCACTTTTCTGATCTACGACTGAAGGCGGGTTCCGTTTGAACAGTGAGTGACCAATCGCTGAGGCTCAGGTAAGGTGAATCTACTTTTTTCTGTTTTAGATTAGGAACTTGATTGTATTTGTTCTGTGAGAATTTTTAAAATTCAGGGACAGAAATATTGCTATCTTGTCATAGATCAGGGAAACAGAATAAGTAGGCAGGTAGTCTGAAGGGACTGTAAACACTTGGTGGTACCACATTAAAAATAAAAGGGTTATGTAACATTTAAAAGGTTAGAACAAAATGGGTAATACGTGCACAAAAACAAAAAGACCCCAAAGCCCACCGTTAACCGAAGAAGCAAAATATATGCAATCACAGTGCGCTGACAACGTTAGATATTATGCTAAATGGGTTAATAAATATGAATTTGATGGGAAACTAGAAAGATCCTCGCTTATCAAACTTATTAGACAGCTAAAAACTGATTATAAAGGTCAGGTTAAAAAACAGCATAAATTAGGAGTTCCTCAGGCACACAGGTGGATTGAGGAAGCAAACCGAAGAGAACAAAAGAATAAAAATTCAAAAGCAATGTTTCTAGACAAAGAGGATAATAACTTAGTTATAGCATTGGCCCCTCCACCCCCTCCGGTTCCGGTTCCCTTACCAGTTCCCTTACCAGAATATGAAGCAAAAGAACAAACTTGCCCACCTCCACGATATCCAATTATTCCTATAAAACCACTACAGTTTGTTAGAGATCCTATCGAGACTAGGTCTCGAACACGTAATTTAAAAGGGGATATTGAATTATATCAAATGGATGGAAATTCATGGGCTATGAGTGAAGAAGAGATATGCCCACTCATAGAAGCACCAAATCCTCAGGCAGGACAAGAAGGGCAGGACCCAACTCTCTTAGTATACAGACCGTGGACACCGGAAGACATCCGGAAAGCCACAGAGGGAATTCCCCATCCAAAAGTTAATTTTAGAAAGTTCTTAGAAGACTTACAGGGCATGAGATTAAGTTATCACTTAAACGGAGAGGAAGTAGAAAAAGTAGTCAGAGGAATAGTAGGTCCAGATTGGTACATGATCAGTGGCAACTGGAATTCCCGTGACGCCGCACTTAGGCCCCTCCCACATAGCAGTGCAGAACTAGATAACAGAGTGAAAGGTCTGACAGACCGAATTTCTGAGAAATGGAAGCCTAGGGCAGACTGGACTTGCATTAATCAATGCATCCAACAAGAAAGTGAAACTGTTGATAGATATTTTACCAGATTATTAGAATGTTTTAACAACCATTGTGGAATGCAGGTGCCTGAAGATCAGACACAAGATTTCCCATATGAGCAGCAGTTAAAGAATGCATTTTTAAAAGGCAATATTGCACCCATAAGTAATTTCATTACTAAACATATGGTAGACCATCATACAAACAGATTACAATCACTGCTTGAATATGCTAGACATGCCGAAAGGCATTTTAATAACAAAAAGAAAATATTTGCTGTAGAAGATGGAGAAGTTTATTTAGTACAGTACGGACAAAAGGGCAAAAAGAATGCCCAGGGAAACAAACAATCTGATCAGTGATCAGAGGACTTTGAAGGGAGAAAGAAAAGAGGTGAGTGCTTTAAATGTGGGAAAAAGGGACACGACAAGGGATTGCAAGAAAAATAAGAAGGCAGCAGTGGAAGACAAAAACGATGAGTGTGAGGACTGACTATATGAAGGTCAGGAATCACTAGATAGGAATAATAGAGAAAAGACAAATGACAATGTGATAGAAGGAGCAGAGAATGTGATAATAGAGGAAGTGCAGGAAGCTACTGATAGTGAAGAAAATGAAATATTAGACTTAGCCTTACTGAGCTTAGAGCTCTATTTGGCTGACACAAAACCAGAAGTGACACTCCTGGTAGAAGGGAGGGAAGTCAAATTTTTGTGTGATTCAGGGGCATCATGAACCCTGGTACACCCCTCCAAACTACCAGAAAATTCAGAATCACATGATTTTATACTAGTAAAAGCAGCTAATGGACAGCTGTATCGGGAGCCTCTCTCCCATAACATTACAATAACAGATCCTGTTTCAGGATTAACCCAGCAAAACAAAATTGTTGTTTCTGCAAAATGCCCAGTGAACCTTTTGGGCAGAGATCTTATGCAACTATTAGGCGGCATAGCAGTAGTTCCAACCATGCAGGGTATGGAAGCACAGCGACACACTAATATGTTTGCAGTGCAAACGGAAGGTGAGACATTTTGCTGGTACAGCCAGGACTTAGTTACGACTGGCCCTGGAGCAATAACTGAAGAGTTAATGAATGTAGCTATCAGTAAGTTCCCCTCCCTTTGTATTGACATACAACACCTGTTGCACTGTACTCTGTATTATTATAATACACTAGGACCTGACAAAGAATATGAACAAGAATTGTTTAGAAATCATGCAAACAGATTAGTACTGTGTAATTTGCACTGGGACATGAAAGGGAACAGTGTAGTTAGCTGTTCATTACCCCAGGAGTTCTTTTCACTTTACAAATCAAATCTAATACCGCATGTTAGTTTAACTAAAGGAGAAGATTTAAAATGGATAGACGTAGGAGAGAAAGTTACAAAATGGGAAAAACAGACAGAATCAGAACTGTCAGAACAGGGAATACAAAAACAGAAACTGAATTGGATAACACAAACACATCCAGCTGTACACTTGCAGTCCAGCAAAGACAGCTGAGAAGCCCTCTTATTAGAAGAGGAAGAAAAAGCTTTGTTAGATATACCAGAAACTCTCTGGTCAACAGGAAAATCAGACGTAGGACTTATTCGCACAGCAGGACCAGTTACTATCACGCCAAAGTCAGCATTTAGACCACAAAAGAGACAGTACCCCTTGAGAAAAGATGCAGAGGCAGGTATTAAAACTACCATAGCAACTTTTTCTTAAGAAGGGAATACTGGTGGAATCTCCTGATTCGCCATGTAATACACCCTTATTCCCAGTTAGAAAAGCAAACGGAGAATGGCGTATGGTCCAAGATTTACAAGCTGTAAATGACACAGTAATACCAAATGCACCTACGGTGCCAGATCCACATACCTTGTTGAATGATTTAAAACCTCAACAGAAGTATTTTTCTATGGTAGATATCAGCAACGCATTCTTTTCAATACCGATATACCCTGACAGCCAGTATTGGTTTGCATTTCCATTTCAGGGGAACTAGTATACATATATGCAACTACCACAGGGCTATAGTGAAAGCCCAACGATATTCTCACAAGAGATGGCAAGTAATTTAGCGGAATTTATTCCACAGAGAGGTAGTCACATTTTACTTTATGTTGATGACATCCTGCTGGCTGCCCCTACCCAGCGAGATTGTAAGGAAGATACTATAGCATTATTAAAATTCCTAGCAGTTGAAGGACACAAAGTAATCAAAAATAAATTGCAGCTTTGGAGTAAACAAGTGAAATACCTTGGATATGTAATATCCAAAGATGGCAAAACATTAGATGAGGACAGAAAAGTAGCGATCTTACAAGCACCAAAACCCACAACCAAGAAGGAAATGATGTCCTTCCTGGCTACGACTAATTTTTGTCGAAGCTGGATCCCAAACTATGCTTTGGAATCTGCACCTTTAACTGACCTGATTTTTAGGAAGCCTATGGCAGCACAAGATTTAATACAGTGGACACCAGAAGCAGAATTAACTTTCTGCAAACTGAAACAATCGATAGCATCATCATTAGTTTTAGGATTACCAAATTATCACAAACATTTTTTCCAGACTGTAGATTGCAAGCAAGGTTATATGACATCAGTATTGACTCAACAGCATGGGGACAAACAACGCCCCATTGCTTATTATTCATCACAACTGGACCCAGTGGCATGGTCTCTACCCCACTGTGTACAAGCAGTAGTTGCAGCTGCAATGGCAGTGCAGGCTTCAGCCTCAGTAGTGTTATTCCACCCTCTCACATTGAGAGTGTCTCATGCAGTCGCAATCATTTTACTGCAAGAAAAAGTAGCATATCTTTCCCCTGCTAGGCATCTTTCTTGTATGACTATATTGCTGAGTCAACCTCACATGTCAATTGAACGATGTACTACTTTGAATCCATCTACCTTGCTCCCAACTCCTGTGGATGGCACACCCCATAACTGCCTGCAGGTAATTGAGCAAAAGACACTGCCTGGAAAAGACCTCATGGATGTTCCCTTGGATGATGCCGAGGTAACATATTACGTGGATGGCTCATGCAAAAGGAGTCCTACAGGACAGAACCTAACAGGTTATGCAGTAGTTTCTGATACTGAGATTGTAGAAGCAAAACCTTTACCACATAACATATCTGCACAAGAAGCAGAGTTGATTGCCTTGACACAGGCATGTACCTTAGCAAAGGGTAAAAGTGTAAACATTTTTACAGACAGCCAGTATACTTTTTCTACTGTACATGTTTTTGCACAACAGTGGAAGAATTGAGGAATGGTGACATCTACTGGCAAACCAATTAACCATGCACAGTTTATTTTAGATTTGTTAGATTCTATTCAGCTGCCTCAGAAAGTAGCTATTTGTAAATGCATAGCTCATACAAAACAACAAGATAGGATTTCAAAAGTCAATGCGAGAGCTGACACAGCTGCAAAGCAAGCAGCCTCAGAAGCATTTCTTTTGAATGAGGAATTAAAACCTTCTGAGATTTTAGAAATGTTGAAAACAATGCAGACACTTACTACACAAGCTGAAAAACAAAAGTGGAAAAAACGAGGAGCAATTCTCAAGGAAGGGCTGTACATCTCCAAAGAGGGAAAACCGATATTACCATCTAATTTATTTAGATATGCAGCTTTGTTGAGCAATGGGCAGAGCCATGTCTCAACAGGGGGGATGGTACAGTTAGTGAATTGGGTATTTGCTATGTACGGGTTTACAAACTACACTAAAAAATTTTGCCTGTCATGTCACATTTGTATTAAACATCATGCACAAGGGGCATTAAAGCCCAAGCAAGGGAGTTTCCCTACACCACCATATCCATTTCATACTATCTGTATGGATTTCATAGAATTGAACAAATGCGAAAACAAAAAGTACTGCCTTGTTATTGTGGATATGTTCTCCAAATGGGTGGAGGCCTTTCTGACTAGTAAACCAGATGCAGCCACCGTTGCAAAGACCCTAGTTAAAGAAATTATTCCTAGATTTGGCATACCAGAAAGGATCTACAGTGACAATGGCACACATTTCGTTAACCAAACTATACAACAGTTAAGCCAGTATGTTGGGATTTCTTTAAAACATCACTGTGCATATCACCCTCAATCTGCAGGGTTAGTAGAGAGGCACAATGGAGTTTTAAAGAATAAGCTTAAAAAACTTATGGTAGATACACAGAAGAACTCGGTGTACTGTTTGCCCCTGGCACTGTTAAGCATGAGAACTGTTCCGAATGCAAAAGGATTGACACCTTTAGAAAATATTTTTGGAAGAGCTTATTATATACCTCAGTGGAAACCTCTCATGCCTGCAGACCAGGAAGCAGATTGGACACTTGCAGAGTATATGAGGAGTATGCTGAATAACAAACATCTTTTACAGTTTAATTCTGTTTCAGATAAGACCAAACCAAACCATCCGAAGTAGCAGTAGCCCCAGGCACTTGGGTCTGGGTGAAGACAATCAAAAAGAAGAATTGGACTTCACCAAAGTGGGAAGGTCCGTATCAAGTACTGCTGAGCATGCCCACAGCAGTCAAGATTGCGGAATGTTCATCTTGGATTCATTTGACACACTGTAAACTAGTCAAAAACTTTGAACTTGATAAAATTCTTGCTAACACACAGCAACAGTAAAATGACAAGACCCAGAGATAATAGGAATGCTGAACGACTTCAGCAGTGTTGCATAATCATCTTAATAACTGCATTAGCGACAATGTTCTTTTTGCTGTGGCTTTTGCTGTGGCCTTTCTTTTCTTCAGCCATACCAGCTAGACTGAACAAACGTGATTCAACACTCATAGACTGGCATCCGAACTTTAACACTTACCAAGCAATCAAATATGTGTATGCTGAGACTTTTAATATTTCAAATTGTTGGATTTGCACAGCTATACCAACAGCATACATGGGATTATTGATGGTTGCTGTCCCCCTAGGGGTCAATGAGACTTGGGAAAACTTGATATTTGAGACTACACCTGTAAAATCTAGAGACAAAATTGCATTGTTCCTACCTGTTACACAAACAGGAATTGTATGCTTTTTTAAGAATGACACAATTCAAGTAGGTTGGAGTAAATGTAATGTAACAGTTTCTTATAAATGTTATATTAAACCTAAAAATGCTAAAAATACAGAAACAATTTGCGATACAGATTATGACTCATACTTTGAGTCCTTGCATAAAACTGTCAGTGATATACAACATAATCCTGTTCTTTTAAAGCAACTGTCTATAATAGATAAGAAAACGTTTCATGCAGGGAAGGTGTATATCAATACTAAAGTAGAAAACTGTTATTTCATATGAGGGAAAAAGGCATACAAATGGTTGCCTGAGAAATGGTCCGGCAGTTGTTTTTTTGGGTTACCTGGTCCCGGCCATACGACACAGTACAGCTTTGCCTCATGGGAGAATTTGAAACGTCAGAGACGTCGCAAAGAAACCTGAAAATCCAATCAAGAAACCTGAGAATCCAGTGGGACAGATAGTAGCAGGCTGGAGAAACCATAACTCTGTGAAAGACAAAAGTAAACTAGCACACATGGACTTGAGTGACACTATCATATCCTGGGCTGGCATAGCCCCTGCATATAGTGCAGTTAAATCAATTTGGGAACTGAGAAAGCTATACAAACTTCTCAAGGTCATGAGCAATGCAACTTTTTCCACTCTTGAATTAATGACTGATGAATTGAATGCAATGAGAACTGTGGTGTTTCAAAACCGCATGGCTCTTGACTTCACCCTAGCAGTGAGAGGTGGTACAGAATGATAATAAACACAAAATCAACGATCATTTGGAAGTGATTCAGCAAGTATCAGACATGACCAAGCCAGGCCCGAACCCACTGATGGACTTTTTCCAGAATTTGTTTGGGGGATGGGGTTCCATCCTAATGAACATCCTGATTGCCATTTGTGTGGGATTACTTTTGTTAGGAGCATGTATTTGCTGTGGTATTCCCTGCATGAAAAAAATTAATCAAACATTTTACAGACATGTCAGCTTCTGAGACTTTGTATCACAGTACTGAAATTGAAGAACTGTTGAAAAAGGAAACACTTTCATAAGTTTAAACTGAATGACTCTCTTAGCTGCAAATCCTCAAAGGAAGAGGTTAGGAGAAGAAACAAACTGTTTATGCTTTTGAACTAGAATAAAAAGTATTAACAGGGGAGAAATGTTAGAAAAATATGTATTAACATATGTGTGCAATGCTTATTTTAAATAAGGGAAGATTAACACGTTTTTATTCTATATGCAGCATTAGTTCTATTTGAAACTGAAAACATGCTTTTCTGAAATTGTGCTTTCTTACACTGCAAGATGCACTCTGACCTAGTTTGCTAGCACAGCAAAATACATGTTTATGCCTTGGAAATGCACTGGAGAGCAGGTGATTTTCTGCTAGGTCAGGAAATTAAAAGGAGAATAATAATAATTTCTGTAGATCCATTCATTATGGACAATAAGCTCTGTTCATGCTAATGAAAAAGTGCACAAGCTGCAAGAAAGTTAGATACTATAAACAATGAACTGCTTCAGAAATCTGTACTTGCATTGTGCTTGAATTAGCCATAGTACCTAGACTTGTAACATCACATAGCAAGAAACTTATAATTGACCGGTGGTCGTCAAGGCCATCCTGTTTACTGAAAAATCTTTTTTAAACTTTGAAGAGTCAGCTAGAAATGTGAGAAACATCTGTAAAGTAACAGAATTGTAAACCGGTGATCTGCTACGTCAGCCGTAGTGGGCAATGCCTTGAAAGAAAGGTATAATAATTGTGACACTTCCTGATTTAGTCAGACAAACTCTGTAACTGCATTTTTTGTCTCCTTGCGCAAGAATAAAGATACCTGAACTGAACCTTATGCTTTTGGTCTTTTGAAGTATTTTTCTTTGACAGAGGGGGTAGTATCAATGACTGTATATAAAACAAAATTTTAGTTAAAATTATAATTTTAATTAAAGAGTGCTTATCATCCATTGTGAAGAACATTTTATTCCATCTTTTGATTAGAACACTAATGGTGGTTATTAAATTATTGTAGTTTAGTTTAACAGACTCTTTCCATGTACTGTTTATACTGGCACCCAAATATTCTAATACATCATTCTCCCAATTAAACAGGCTATTCTCTCTTAGGTTTTTGTTGAACTTTTTGTTAAATAGTAATGTTTTGGATTAATTATGATTAAATTTAAGCCCTGAAATTCTTTCAGACTTGCTTAACGTATTTAAAACTTCATGCAAATAACCATCAATATCACCCAACCTTAACAACATATCATCAGCAAATAATTGTATCTTAGGACAATATTCTTTATTAATTTGAAGGCCTTTTTCATATTTTGCTTGTTTCTGATATGTATATATATATATATATATATATATATATATATATATATATATATATATATATATATATATAGCAAAAGGTTTCATTGAAAGAGCAAACAATAATGGTGACAAAGGACAACATTGTCTAGTTTCCTTGAGGATTTCTAGTGGTGAGGATACACATGATCCGATTTTCACATAAGCTTGTGCCCCACTATAAATTTTCATTAATAAGTTAACAAAATCTGTGGAGAATTCAAAACCAATCAGAATTGTTTGTAAATAAGAGCAACTAACAGAATTAAAAGTCTTTTCTATGCCTAGGCTGATAATAGTTAGTTGTTTTTTGTATTTGCATGCTATGTCTATTAGTGATAGTAATTTAATAATGTTATCTTGCACTATTCTATGAAGAATGAACCCTGTCTGATCATTATGTATTAGATTAGGTAATATTTTCTTTATCCTATTAGCTAATATTACCATGAACATTTTATAATCAGTATATATTGTAACAAAATGTCCCAACGTTTGCAAGCAACTGGTAGGCAAAACACAGATGTAAAATATAAAATAAAAATACTATGTAAATAAAATAAAATAAAATAAAATATTTTATTCTGTAAGCGCTTTCAAGACTTCTTCATCAGACCATAAAAACAGAACAAAAGAGAAACAAGCATTTATATACTGATCAGATGGTGCCTAATAGATTGAACAGTTAACTCTTAAAGACATACTACTTTTGAAACACTAAAATATTGCATAATAAATCTTATTCATTTATTTCTACAAATATATGCATCTGCATGCAGAAATGCCTGCTTATAAAATATCTTCACCTACTAAGGCTTTTAGATGGACTTATTATTTAAAACCTTAATTTTTCAGGCATTAAAACCAGCGTATAAAACGCAATAATTATACTTCTTGATTACTATCATTCTGCATAACAATGGTAGCATTCTATCAAAACATTTAAAACTGCAGAGCTATTACAAATATAAAAAGATGTTCTTCCAAAGAATTTTTTGAGCAGGTTAATTATAAAATGAACAAATTATCTCCTGCTCTCATAGCTACTATAATATGTTGGTACGAATTGTGCATGTACTATACCATTGTAAAATCGAACAACAATGAACTTCTCTCTAGGCATATATATCTAACTCTTATCATAAGTAAGTATTTATATGAAAATCATATATCAACTTATTATATATAAAATTGTTCTTAAACATTTTTTGAATACTATATAAATACATGCACAAAGAAACATAACGTATAGAACATTACATATCAAATATATATGAAAAATACAAGAAATATAGTTCTGCCTTTCATAGAAAGAACTATCAGTATGTCCTTTTAAAGAATTTTGTGAAAGTCTGAAACTTATAAACTATAAATACTAATATAATTTGAGTTTAAATAAAATATTTAAAAAGTTAAATGATGTTAGGAACATCCGTATCTCTTAATATATAAAACCTGTATCATTTGATGATAGTCCACTCTCCAGCATAGTTTAAATAATGCTTCACTATGGACATAAAAATATATCGGTATAGTGTCCAAATCACTTATGACCCTGGGACATACTGCAACTATAAAAACCCTTTAAAAATCATAGTAAGCATTTCATGGCCTTGGAAACATTAATATTGTACTTAAAACATATGCCTTAACCTAATAATATAGGCAGATTTTATATACACTGAATAATGTGATAAGTTAATAACATACATATTAATAACAAATAAAGCTGAAGGGCTACTTTAAATTTTTCATTTTAATAAAAAAGGATAAATATGTCTCTCTGATATCATTCCCTTACCAATTATTGGACTAATCATTACCCATATATTAAATATTAAATATATACTCATTAAACTAATCCATGCATCAGCTATTATTGCCAGGATTACGTTATTTGATCCTCATATTGAAGTTAGGTGTTAAACTTGTTGCTAACTTCAAAAGGAAATTAACCTAATGATTCACCGCTTCATGACAACACAAAAATAGGTTATATTCCAACATATTAAATAGGTCTATTTCTAAGGACGGTTTTAATAGAGACTTTCTCATTGAGGCCTTTACCTCTGTCTGCACACATTCTAATAATCCAAAGCATTTCCTTGTTTTCCATTTTATTCCTTATGTTCCTCTCCTTTATAGTTGGTTTATTAATATCAATAACCATAAATTTAAAAATGTGTTCTATGCCATATCTTTTAATGTGTTTGGCTAGAGCGTTATGTTCATAATTCACTCTAATGGCATACATGTGTTCCCTTATTCTCTCATGAAAAGATCTGTCAGTTTTTCATATATAGAAGGAAAAACATAACTGGCACTGAGACAAGTATATTACATGTTTGGTATTACAGTCTGCATCTACTTTAAAATAATAGGTTTTCCTACTTTGTGGATGTATAAATTTATTTTTAGTAATAATATGCTGACAATAATTGCATTTACCACGTGGATTAGTTCCAGAGAATGTTTCATTGGCATTCAATTTGGTTTGATGACATAATATTCTCTTTAAATTAGGCTTATTTTTAAATAGATATGTAGGTTTATCCCCCACTATTACTCTAAGTTCTTCATCTACTGTCAGCATACGCCAGTGTTGCTGTATGATTTTCATTACTTCTTGATTATCTACGGTGTAATACATGGGAATCTTTAAAGTTTGGTTAGTATACTGAATTTTGTCAATTTGCCTACTTTCTTTGGAGAAGAAAGGTGCTGCTCTACCCGATCTAAGCAGATTCAAATCCTGTAGACTATATTCTATTTCTTCTTGTTTATAGCCACGTTGAATCAATCTGTTTTTGAAGGCATTGATTTCATTTTCATAGCCTACCTGAGTGGAGTTGAGGCATGAAATTCTCATACCCTGACCTCTAATAACATTATGAAATGTATACTTGAGATGCATACTTAGTCTATGAAGAAAGGTATTTTTGTAACATTTTTTTCTATAGACACCAGTATTAATAGATGTATACATCACCCTCTCTACGTATATGTCTAAATATTCAATTCTCTGTTTAGAGAAATTTAGAGTAAACTTTAGGCAATCAGTTAATTGATTCATGGACTGTATGCTTTCCTTTAAAATGCTTTCCTCTCTGTGCCAAAGAATAAAAATGTCGTCAACAAAACGACGATAAAATGAAACATATGTCTCAAACCAACTTTCTTTGAATAGATATTTTTCTTCCCACAGGGCTAAAAACATGTTGGCGTAGCTATTGGCACAAGAAGTCCCCATAGCTGCGCCATCACTTTGTATGTATAAATTCCCTGTGAATTCAAAAATGTTGTTCTCAAGGATGATTTCTAAGAACATGCATATCAATTCTATTTTGGACATGTTGTAATCACTATGTGTAATTAAATATTCCTTAACATATTCAACTCCCATATCATTGGGTATCATAGTGAACAACGATTGTACGTCTAATGTAACAAATATAAAGTCCATTCCTATTGAGTTCCCATTACTAAAATCATACAGGTCCATTAGGAATTGCTTGGTGTCCCTAAGTATCACTACATTTTTATCTGTTATAGATCTCAATTGCTTTTCTACATATATAGAAAATGGTTGTGTACTCCACCCATTTCCTGAGACTATAGGTCTCATGGGGGGATCGTAGGCATCCTTATGTACTTTAGGAATACCTTGAATAGATGGTATACATGGATGTTCTATCTTCAAAAACTGAGCCAATTCTTTGGTGATAAAAAATTCTTTCAATAAATCATCCACTGTTTTATTTATTGTATATTTAATTCTATCTACATCTTCCCTATGTATAGCTCTATAATGTCTGATGTCACTTAACATTTTTTTCATTTTTATATTATATGTTGACTTATCCATGATAACTAATGGACCACCTTTGTCCGCTGGTCTGAACACTAACTCTGTCTCAGAACGCAGCCTGTTGAGTGCCTGTCTCTCTGGAAAACTCAAATTAAACCTATTTTTCTTAAATTGATGTTGCCTCTTATTAAATAACTCATGTATATCTTCCTCGACGAGATTCAAGAAAGCTTCTACTAAAGGGTGATTAACTAGTATAAATTCACTAGGTTTTTTGAAATCATTATGATGTGTGTCTATATTTCCTTTAAACAAATACTTAAGCATAATATTTCTGGCAAACATCTTAATATCTATAATAACATCAGTAAGCTTCTTAGCAACTGTTGGAATGAATGTTAAACCTCTATTCAGAACATTTATTTCAAAACTGATCAAGTACTCTACTAGAAATGTTCCATATTAAATCATTTTCATTTGGTTCCACATTCTTTTTAGAGTATGATTCGATTCTCTCTCTCTTGACAGTTTGTGTTTTTGACATCCCCGGCTGTTGGAACAATTCCTTCTCACCCCCTTCTCCATATTGATGGGAAGGGGGAGTCCTTGAAAACCCGTAGGACCGTCATTATAAGTATTGCTAGCTCTAGATGTCACATCAATCGATGCATTGTTTTTAGGATGTACCACCATTTCCATATTGCCTGCATTCTTATGGATGGTTTCCTTAGTAGAGACTGCAGGCTGATTATGGTTATTGTAGGGCACATTGTTTATATTCCCCTGAGATGTCTTATTTTCAGAGGATGATTTTTCCATATTTTCGGTAACAGAGGCAATAGTACTACTATCAGTATTCATTATTACTGTGTTTGGTTCTTCAATAATCCCAGCGATTTGGGTGTTATTAGTCTGTTCAGAGATTGGGGAGATATTCTCTCTCCTAGTATGCCCATTTGAAAGTCTGTCTACTTGATTAGGCCTGGGCCAGGTGAAGACATGGACCATTCGGAAATCCTGTATGTCTCTATCTAATTTAATGCATTTCTGTTGCATGAGATGTCTCTCGTACACCATAATATTATCCAATGCTTGGGACAGACCTTTATCTACTAACTCTATTGAATAGTTATTATACAGTACTTCTTGTTGTCGAATGATAGATTCCCTGAGATTAACCTCTTCAGGTTTGAAAAAGTCTAATAATAACTGCATGTAATTCATGCTTACCTCTATATTCAGTTTCTGCCATTTCACTAATAATTCAGGATACTGTTCCCCGTATGTTGGCATCTTGAGGCCTCGAAGTCCTCTTGGAATGATGCCTTTAGTAATGCATGCTTCAAAATGCTGTCTTTGTGCAGTGAGACACTTTAATTTAAAGGAGTCTGCTTCTATTTTCTCAATTGCTGAGCAGAGCTGCTCCATAGTATTACTATCATTTGTTTCGTTCAGCTGTATACTGTCCCCATTATACAATATTAAAGGATTAGTCTCACTTCTGAGACATGAAACGAACCTCCTGGAAAGGCATTCGCTGCTTGTTGTAGTTGCTGCCATAGTTAGTTCCCACTTTTCAGCTGCATTACATATAGTAGTTCCATTTGATATGAGCGGAGAGGATCCTGCATTAGATCCTATCCTAGTTGAGTCAAAAGGTCTATAATCCAATTCAATATTAACCGTTTCTTCCGCCATGCCTCTGTCGAGTGAGAAAAACAAGAGTAATAATCCAATTAGAATAAATATTATCATGCCCGACAGAGTTAATGCCTCCGTGCTTTAAAAAGTATATATTGTAACAAAATGTCCCAACGTTTGCAAGCAACTGGTAGGCAAAACACAGATGTAAAATATAAAATAAAAATACTATGTAAATCAAATAAAATAAAATATTTTATTCAGTAAGTGCTTTCAAGACTTCTTCATCAGACCATAAAAACAGAACAAAAGACAAACAACCATTTATATACTGATCAGATGGTGCCTAATAGATTGAACAGTTAACTCTTAAAGACATACTACTTTTGAACCACTACAATATTGCATAATAAATCTTATTTGTTTATTTCTACAAATATATGCATCTGCATGCAGAAAAGCCTGCTTATAAAATAAAATTTGTTCGATTTTACAATGGTATAGTACATGCGCAATTCGTACCAACATATTATAGTAGCTATGAGGGCAGGAGATAATTTGTTCATTTTATAATTAACCTGCTCAAAAAAATTCTTTGGAAGAACATCTTCTTATATTTGTAATAGCTCTGCAGTTTTAAATGTTTTGATAGAATGCTACCATCGTTATGCAGAATGATAGTAATCAAGAAGTATAATTGTTGCGTTTTATACACTGGATTTAATAACTGAAAAATTAAGGTTTTAAATAATAAGTCCATCTAAAAGCCTTAGTAGGTGAAGATATTTTATAAGCAGGCATTTCTACATGCAGATGCATATATTTGTAGAAATAAATGAATAAGATTTATTATGCAATACTGTAGTGTTTCAAAAGTAGTATGTCTTTAAGAGTTAACTGTTCAATCTATTAGGCACCATCTGATCAGTATATAAATGGTTGTTTGTCTTTTGTTCTGTTTTTACAGTCTGATGAAGAAGTCTTGAAAGCGCTTACTGAATAAAATATTTTATTTTATTTGATTTACATAGTATTTTTATTTTATATTTTACATCTGTGTTTTGCCCACCAGTTGCTTGCAAACGTTGGGACATTTTGTTACAATATATACTTTTTAAAGCATGGAGGCATTAACTCTGTCGGGCGTGATAATATTTATTCTAATTTTATAATCAGTGTTTAGTAATGAAATTGGCCTATATGAATCAGAAGATTTGGTGTTCTTACCTTGTTTTAATATGGGGGAGATAATTGAGTATTTCCATGATGGGGTGTTATACATTTTTTCTTAACCATAGTAAAGCCACTCACCATTCTCTTTATTATATATTCAGGAAAACTCTTCCATAGTTCAGGAATTATTCCATCCAGTCCTGGAGCTTTATCATCTTTTAAAGTGTGTATTTGCTCTTTCACTTCTTTTAGTGTTATTTGTTTATTTAATATGTTATTTTGTTGCATTGATACCTTGCTAGTTATATTTTCTTGAATAAAAGTATTTATTATATTATCTGTCTCCAAAAGTGGTGTGTTATTCTTTATATCTTTATAGTAGTTTTTGAACACTTCTAATATGCCCATTAAGTTAGATGCACTCTTAACTGAATCATCACTTTTATATTTAATCTCATTAATAAGATTTTGATTTTTTTGCGGGGGATCTTACCACTATTTTATGTAGATATTTAGTATTTACAGCATAAGATTGTAATTTCAAATTTTCAAGGTTTATGGCTACCTTATGATTCAGAACTTCTAAGTATTTTTGATTTTACTTAGAAATTTTGTTATGTGCTACTTTGTTTTTTGGTTTTGCATCCATTTTTATCTTGTCTATGTTATTTTGTAAGTTTAAAATGTCTATGTCCCACTCTCTCCTTTTTTTAAGGTACCAAGATTTTATTCTACCATATATATAAACTTTAAAGGTGTCCCATAGTATAGTATCAGTCACTTCACCATTATCATTTGTTTCCATAAACATGTCTGTTTCTTTCATTATCCATTCCCTAAAGTCATTTAACTTAGTTATGTAAACAGGAATTCTCTGTAGAAATCGTAAATCATCTGCATGTGTACTTAATGTAAAGTTTATAGAATTATGGTCCAAAAGTGGACAAGTCATTATAGATACTTCACTTATTTTAGAGTATATATTATTTGATATAAAGACCTTACCAATGTTTGTTTGTGTACCAAACCGATATGAATAGGGAGTATAGAATAAGGAATAATGTTCTCTTAGACCATGTATATCTTTAAAGTTCATCTGATTTGTAAAGTCATTTAACTTCTTGGCTTGAGATGTTAGTTTTATTTTACCATTTTTAGAAGTATCATTGCCTGATAATAGGCAGTTAAAATCACCTGTTGCTGTAATTTCCCTTTTTGCATTTAAAGTAATCAGGTCCAGATATTTATCAACATATTTAGTCCTCAGTCCTGGTATCTGGTATGTATTAATCAAAGTATAATACTTCCTATTGATTTCCAAAATAACCATGCTTGGCATCCCATCTTTATCTGAAATTGTATCTGTAATTTTTGGCATAGTATAAGTATTTTTCCATTGAATAAGAGTGTCCCTTCTCTTAGTCTTAAAACATGAATCAGCCAGAATGGTATAGCCTTTGAATGAGTATTTTTGTAGACCATTTTTAATAGATGGGTTTAATGTAAAAAGATGATCTGGGGTTTATGCATTTTGATATGTTTAAGCAAACCAGCTCTTTTGAAATTATTGTTCAAACCATTAACATTTAATGATAAACATTTATAAACCATTGACTATAATGTGTATATTATTACTAACTGAAAGACCTTTCTTCCGTGTTGACTTGAAATCTACTGAAAACTTACTTATCATGGATGCATAACATGTATTAAGCACGACTTTCAAAAACTCAAAACTATTTACAAATACATACATGAAAACATAAAGTTTCTGGTTTAGTTAAAAACTTGACTAAACCATCCATCCAACACCTCTCCAATACCAAACAATACAAATTATCCATCTCTGCTTAGAATATAGTATAAAAACAAAAAGAAAAGCATTTTGAAAGCAACTAAAGAAATCTGAATCCACGAAATATACATCAGAATGAGAGTGTCCAATATATCTGAAGCTATATGAATATGTCACATATGATAATAGCACCTCTAATATGTAGATATGCCAGAAATACACGTATGTATAGACATTAGAAGCTGAAGGTTAAGAAGATTGTCATTATTTCCAAGACTTTTCAAGAAACATCAGATAATTTATCCATTTTGTCAGTCATCTAACATTTTTCATGTAAGGATCTGTTGAATATGGTATACATTCATGTGTGTGAACACACATTTCCAAATGTCTGTTACCACGAAATGTTGTGCTGAATTCAACTGTCCGAAATTAAGTAAATATGTCGAATTCAACATTGCCGGATTACTCCACCGCCAAAACAAGTGCTACATGGATCAAAAAAGGGGGTGAGGTTTTGTAATTCATTTTTTTTTTTCCTTTTTTGACTTTCACAGCTCATGATTCATGGAAGCAGTATCGCAGATGTGGCTGATGAACATTTGAATGTATACCGTTGAATATATATATATATATATATATATATATATATATATATATATATATATTTTATATATATATATATATATATATATATATATATATATATATATATATATATAACACTTATTGCAAAATAACTATTATAACAATTATATTTTGCAATTATACATATATTACTCATATGTATTAACAATATCTATGTTGACCTCTTTCATCAGGAAGAGGGGGGAGAGAGAAAGAAAAAAAAAGGGTGGCCTCACAACCCTCTGTTTAGTTTAGTTACTACTGCTTCTTGTAGGGAATCATAGATCTTCACTCCTTCTGGAAATGCGATTTATATTTTGCAGGGAAAAGACTTTGTGCTTTAATATTGGCTTTTTGCAAGGACGTAATTAGAGGAACACACTCCTTTCTTCTGGATATGACTCTAGAGGTGTAGTCATTGTCAAAACGAATAACTTTTTCACTCATCTTGATAGGAGAATTAGTCCAAGCTGATTTCAGCACTAAGTCTGGGGTTAGATGAACTCAGAGATGAAGCTGGATTTGCCAGGGACCAATTACCCCTCTCAATTCCAAAAGAGAGGGATTCAGGCATGTTTAGTGCTGATGCTAACCACTTATTGAGGAACTGAATCATGTTAGCACCCTCTTCTTTCTCAGGAATTCCATATATTCTTATATTATTCCTCCTTGATCTACTTTCAATTTCTTCCAGTTTCTCAATCAGCCTCGTATTTTGTTTCAGAAAAAAATCACTGTGATGTTCATTTTCTGTCACTCTAGTATCTAGGTCAGTTACTGTTTCCTCAAAGGCAAGAATTTGTTCAGATTGTTTTTTTACTATTCCATTTAGAAGTTCTAGTTGTTTACTGCATTCTTGTTTGATAATTTCCATTTTGTTTTTGAATTTGCCCATTTTTAGTGACAGTTCTTGGATGTTTGTTGTTATAAGATGTAGTTCTTTCTTCACTGCACTCTCCTGGTGTGGGTTCTTCACGTTGCTCATGTTTTTAGTGACAGTTCTTGGATGTTTGTTATTATAAGATGTAGTTCTTTCTTCACTGCACTCTCCTGCTGTGGGTTCTTCACGTTGCTCATGTTTTTAGTGACAGTTCTTGGATGTTTGTTATTATAAGATGTAGTTCTTTCTTCACTGCACTCTCCTGGTGTGGGTTCTTCACGTTGCTCATGTTTTTAGTGACAGTTCTTGGATGTTTGTTATTATAAGATGTAGTTCTTTCTTCACTGTTATCTCCTGGTGTGGGCTCTTCGAGTTGCTCATGTTTTTAGTGACAGTTCTTGGATGCTTGTTATTATAAGATGTAGTTCTTTCTTCACTGCACTCTCCTGCTGTGGGTTCTTCACGTTGCTCATGTTTTTAGTGACAGTTCTTGGATGTTTGTTATTATAAGATCTAGTTCTTTCTTCACTGCACTCTCCTGGTGTGGGTTCTTCACGTTGCTCATGTTTTTAGTGACAGTTCTTGGATGTTTGTTATTATAAGATGTAGTTCTTTCTTCACTGCACTCTCCTGCTGTGGGTTCTTCACGTTGCTCATGTTTTTAGTGACAGTTCTTGGATGTTTGTTATTATAAGATGTAGTTCTTTCTTCACTGCACTCTCCTGGTGTGGGTTCTTCACGTTGCTCATGTTTTTAGTGACAGTTCTTGGATGTTTGTTATTATAAGATGTAGTTCTTTCTTCACTGCACTCTCCTGGTGTGGGTTCTTCACGTTGCTCATGTTTTTAGTGACAGTTCCTGGATGTTTGTTGTTATAAGATGTAGTTCTTTCTTCACTGCACTCTCCTGGTGTGGGTTCTTCACGTTGCTCATGTTTTTAGTGACAGTTCTTGGATGTTTGTTATTATAAGATGTAGTTCTTTCTTCACTGCACTCTCCTGGTGTGGGTTCTTCATGTTGCTCATGTTTTTAGTGACAGTTCTTGGATGTTTGTTATTATAAGATGTAGTTCTTTCTTCACTGCACTCTCCTGGTGTGGGTTCTTCACGTTGCTCATGTTTTTAGTGACAGTTCTTGGATGTTTGTTATTATAAGATGTAGTTCTTTCTTCACTGCACTCTCCTGGTGTGGGTTCTTCATGTTGCTCATGTTTTTAGTGACAGTTCTTGGATGTTTGTTATTATAAGATGTAGTTCTTTCTTCACTGCACTCTCCTGGTGTGGGTTCTTCACGTTGCTCATGTTTTTAGTGACAGTTCTTGGATGTTTGTTATTATAAGATGTAGTTCTTTCTTCACTGCACTCTCCTGGTGTGGGTTCTTCACGTTGCTCATGTTTTTAGTGACAGTTCTTGGATGTTTGTTATTATAAGATGTAGTTCTTTCTTCACTGCACTCTCCTGGTGTGGGTTCTTCACGTTGCTCATGTTTTTAGTGACAGTTCTTGGATGTTTGTTATTATAAGATGTAGTTCTTTCTTCACTGCACTCTCCTGGTGTGGGTTCTTCACGTTGCTCATGTTTTTAGTGACAGTTCTTGGATGTTTGTTATTATAAGATGTAGTTCTTTCTTCACTGCACTCTCCTGGTGTGGGTTCTTCACGTTGCTCATGTTTTTAGTGACAGTTCTTGGATGTTTGTTATTATAAGATGTAGTTCTTTCTTCACTGCACTCTCCTGGTGTGGGTTCTTCACGTTGCTCATGTTTTTAGTGACAGTTCTTGGATGTTTGTTATTATAAGATGTAGTTCTTTCTTCACTGCACTCTCCTGGTGTGGGTTCTTCACGTTGCTCATGTTTTTAGTGACAGTTCTTGGATGTTTGTTATTATAAGATGTAGTTCTTTCTTCACTGCACTCTCCTGGTGTGGGTTCTTCACGTTGCTCATGTTTTTAGTGACAGTTCTTGGATGTTTGTTATTATAAGATGTAGTTCTTTCTTCACTGCACTCTCCTGGTGTGGGTTCTTCACGTTGCTCATGTTTTTAGTGACAGTTCTTGGATGTTTGTTATTATAAGATGTAGTTCTTTCTTCACTGCACTCTCCTGGTGTGGGTTCTTCACGTTGCTCATGTTTTTAGTGACAGTTCTTGGATGTTTGTTATTATAAGATGTAGTTCTTTCTTCACTGCACTCTCCTGGTGTGGGTTCTTCACGTTGCTCATGTTTTAGTGACAGTTCTTGGATGTTTGTTATTATAAGATGTAGTTCTTTCTTCACTGCACTCTCCTGGTGTGGGTTCTTCACGTTGCTCATGTTTTTAGTGACAGTTCTTGGATGTTTGTTATTATAAGATGTAGTTCTTTCTTCACTGCACTCTCCTGGTGTGGGGTCTTCACGTTGCTCATGTTTTTAGTGACAGTTCTTGGATGTTTGTTGTTATAAGATGTAGTTCTTTCTTCACTGCACTCTCCTGGTGTGGGTTCTTCACGTTGCTCATGTTTTTAGTGACAGTTCTTGGATGTTTGTTATTATAAGATGTGGTTCTTTCTTCACTGCACTCTCCTGCTGTGGGTTCTTCACGTTGCTCATGTTTTTAGTGACAGTTCTTGGATGTTTGTTGTTATAAGATGTAGTTCTTTCTTCACTGCACTCTCCTGCTGTGGGTTCTTCACGTTGCTCATGTTTTTAGTGACAGTTCTTGGATGTTTGTTATTATAAGGTGTAGCTCTTTCTTCACTGCACTCTCCTGGTGTGGGTTCTTCACGTTGCTCATGTTTTTAGTGACAGTTCTTGGATGTTTGTTGTTATAAGATGTAGTTCTTTCTTCACTGCACTCTCCTGGTGTGGGTTCTTCACGTTGCTCATGTTTTTAGTGACAGTTCTTGGATGTTTGTTATTATAAGATGTAGTTCTTTCTTCACTGCACTCTCCTGGTGTGGGTTCTTCACGTTGCTCATGTTTTTAGTGACAGTTCTTGGATGTTTGTTATTATAAGATGCAGTTCTTTCTTCACTGCACTCTCCTGGTGTGGGTTCTTCACGTTGCTCATGTTTTTAGTGACAGTTCTTGGATGTTTGTTGTTATAAGATGTAGTTCTTTCTTCACTGCACTCTCCTGGTGTGGGTTCTTCGAGTTGTTCATCTTGAGATCTCCAGTAGAAAATTTCTTGACAGGAATAATTAAAAACTTCTCTTGACTATGTATTAATTTTTAGAAAATAATAACATGTCTATGTTAATCTAACTTTTAGTATAGTTTTAGTTAATTTTTTCTAAAAATTAAAGTATATTTCCTGTCAGAATATTAAAATCTAAGCAGAGCTATGGGTTTCTGCTGCTATCTGATTGGCATCTTGGCCACGCCTCCCGTGCTAATAATGTCTGATTCAGAGACATCACTGCCATGGTTATGTAACATGAAGACATCTATCGCCACTGTAGGCTGTCGTTGAAGCCATGTAAATGCTAATGAGGCATTCTGGGAGAGAGTCATATGCTAATTAACAATGTTGTCTCACCAGAACTCCCTGCAGTAAGACATTTACATAGAAAAATGATAGTTAACATGACTGCTCCTGCCCACTAGTGTTAATGAACAAGACCAAAGGTAGTTTGACTTCATCCATCACAATAGAGGTATTAGTAAATTTTGTATACAGGTAGTGTTTGTGTGTGTGTGTGTGTGTGTGTGTGTGTGTGTGTGTGTGTGTGTGTGTGTGTGTGTGTGTGTGTGTGTGTGTGTGTGTGTGTGTGTGTGTGTGTGTGTGTGTGTGTGTGTGTGTGTGTGTGTGTGTGTGTGTGTGTGTGTGTGTGTGTGTGGGGGGGGTGCTGCATATACAAATTTGTGTCTGCTTGAAAGGTCACAGTAGGGAGACTGGGTAAGAGATAGGGTTGGTGTGTGTGCATGTGTGTGTATGAGTGTGTGCATGCAGCTGCATGGGTGAATGGATGCATGCCTTTGAGTGTGAGTGTGGGGGTGGCTGTGTGGGGGTGTGTGTATGTGTGAGTATATGTGCATATGTGATGGTGGTGTTATCATATCTCCATACTACCCTAGATTAATCAGTACATCCTGCAACACTGAGTAGGAGGGAACACCAGTCATCAGGGATATCTCTTATAATTGTTCCTTAACTGCAAAAAAACAAAATGTGGGTATAAGGGGAAACTCTAGACATCCAGGGAACCTTGCTGGCTAGGGTTACACAGGGCCTTGAGCTGATAGCCTAGTACCTACCTATGAACCTATGAACCTATGTATAACAGGGCTAACACTTTCCATAGTACATAAATGGCACTTTGTAAAGATACGAGTTGATGGTAAATACTAAACACTAGTTGTAATTCTTACCATTGTGTCTTAATAGCAGTAAAACAAGATGGGGTCAGAAGGCAAACAATAAGATACCTGGGCTAACTCCTACCATCATTCTTTAATGGCACTTAACAAAGACGGGAATCAGGAAGAAAATAATAGCCATCAAGAAGAACTTTAGTACATCATGTCTTAGTGGCACTTGGTGGGGAGGACACTAGATGCCAGAGATACTCTGTATGGTGTGCCTTAAAGACACAGTGTTGATAATATTGTAGGTACATTAATGAGAGTTCAATGTCATTTAAAATATTCCAAGAGGAAGATTTGGGCTAAGAAAAGATTTACGTGCAATTCTGGGTTTATAGTTTATTTAGTAATCTGTAAATCTTGTGAGAGTTTTTATGATGATAAGACAACTAGAAAAATGTCCAAAAGGATATATGTCCATATTTCTGCTATTAAGAAGAATGATTTAATAAATGCTCTGGCTAACTATGCTTCCAATTGTTTTAATTTTAAAAAGTTTGTGTTTTTTGCTATTGATTATATTACAGAAACACATTTTTATGAAGACATTAATAACATCTTGGAAGTTAAAGAATTAAACTGGAAGATATTTTTGGAAGTAGACAAAAAGCAGGATTAAACAAGAATATGAATATTAAATGTTTATTGAGATCACAATGGTTGCAAAATAAATTAAGATTTATACAGACACACACACACACACACACACACACACACACACACACACACACACACACACACACACACACACACGTGTGTACATATTTATTTATTTAAGCAAAGTAGGGTACAGACCTGGTAGATCCGATGGCAAAAACCACACTGGAAATGAAGAAAATTGGCTTTCAACAAAATAAAAAATCATCAAAATATATATATATTTTAACAAATGTTTTAATCTTAAAAAAAGGAAAGAAAATAAAACATAATATTGACAAGGGATGGGGAAAATTATGTCTTTATTGTCACCCTATGGTCATTACCTGTTTTCAAAATGAAAATATTGCATGTGAGCAAAAAGTGCAACCCCACCAAGATGAAATGTATCTGTGTAAATCTTCCATAAAGTAAAAGTGCTTTGAGGCCCATGCAATTGGAGATAAATGAATATAAATTCTAAATGCCATGGGTAACCTAGTAATATTATTTTCCACAAATGAATGCCATTATTTTTTGCTGCAGATCCTCCTGAAACATCAAGAATAAGAAACAATTTCAGTATAATTTAAAAAAAAAAAACACTACCAGACAATATCTTCTTTACATGATAATCAGACTAAGATCAGGAGGAGAATATGATCAGTAGTGGTGCACCACTGGAGCTTTCCATCACCTACAGTATCAGAATTTTATCAATATTACTTTACTGATTTTAAGTGTAAATAACATATGAAGAAGCTTGATAAGATTCATTATACGTTTATGTTTAGGAACAATAATCAGATGAAAAAACAGAATAGCAAACTTTAGAAATGTACTATATATAGAACATCTGTAAAGCCTATAAATACAAGTATGTATATGTTCAGTTGAATAAATGGTATTAGCTGCATAGTAGTGTGTAAATACTGGGATATATGCCTGAAGGTAGTAATCAGTGTTATGTGGGATAAGGTAAGTAATGCTAAACCCATATAAGGTTAATCTGTAATTAATACATTATGTCTATGGTTTTCCCAGTTTATAATTTCAATTTGAGTATGGGAAAACAATGCATAGCCTTTTAAACACTTAAGCATACTGGCACAGAATTTTATGACAGTGAAATCCACTCAGTCATGATATATAATTCAACTAAAAAAGCTGTCATATTTAACAGTATACTTCCCTTTGTTGTCAGAGAAATCCCAGAGACCTAAAATAGTTTGCTGCCAAGTAAAATAACAACAATTCATATATTCTTGAAAACCATAACACTTCTATGTTCACTAAGTAATAGAGCCATGGTCAAAATATGTAGGAGACCTGGATCAAGGTATCCACAATAAGATGTAGTGATAGGAAATAAGGTAGAGTTTTGTTGAAGCTAGGTAAGCATCAAAGGTCCATATATTTGCTGTAATATAATATTAAAGGAAATACATTGGAAAGACACTTCTCATAATGTATTCCTCATAGTTCAAAGTGAGATCAAATCAGTCATTGCATATTGAATAAAAAGGTGAAATTCCATATTTAATTTTCAAGAAAAGGAGTATGTTAAATACAGGCTTAGAACATATGAATAGCTTGCTTACATACATTTGGTTAAATTTAGTCATGTGAAAAGACTGAGGTAGAAACTAATGTTGAAATGAAATCCAGATAATGTTAATTATATTTTAGAATTGTTTTGTCATTTACCACTAATGATGTAATATTAAAAATTTTGAAAAATAAACCATTAATGCTCTTTTAATTCAGGTTATAGAACAACTTATACTTCCTTGGGAGATTACTTTTAACATAAAACTTCTTATAGTGATGAAAACAGGTGAAAGAAAACATCAGCCATTGTTAAATAATGAACCAAAAAACATGTCCATTAACTATAGAACCAGCAATTAAAATGTTTGCTTCAGCTGAGAAAATTGTGTTATGTTAATTAGGTTTAGCACTTTCAAAATAAGTATATGTTCCTTTATTAAGACAATTATTTTTTCTTGCATGTTCCACTGGCAGAGATAGGAAGTTTCAAGAATAAGAAATGTCAAAATGTTACAATCTAAATAAAGTACATTCTACAACTTGGACCAGTGTCTGTTTCTTTTATGTATTAATGGGCTTTTAAAAGTTCGGCTACTCTACATAGAAAGTGGTACCCTAAAAACCTGGAGATTTTAAAAGCACTCAGGATTTAGAGATAAACAGCTCTCTTGGCTAGAATGACCCAATCTGCTTGCCCTCAACCAAATTACCATAACCCATCAAATACTTTTCCAACCAGAACAAAGTCTCTCTCTTCAAAACCTACTAAATCACTACTCAAATAACCAGTATCTATGTTCCTACAACAAATCATTAATAAAAATATCCAAAAGTAAAAAAAGGATTTGGCAAGTTTGGCTTTAGTGTCATTTGTAAAGTACTGCTTGTTTGTATATAAAGTTCCAAGTTCTTTATGTACTTTTTATTGTTTGAGATATGTGGGCATCAAATCTCATATTGCAGTCAATTTCTACATCTAACAACTTGGTATGAGGTGTGGGTGAAATGCTTGTGCAATCTAATGAATTAATGTTAAAAGAGCGCAAGGATGCATTTGACTTGGTGGGTTGGAATAACATGTTTGTTTTTATTGGCGTTAGGAATTAACTGGGAGTTAGTTATCCATGTTTCTACTGCTAGGAAGGAGTGTTGTGTTTCTTTCTGAAGTTCCTCTATGGTAGTAGCAGCACAGATGACTGCTGAGTCATCTGCATACTGAAAGACTGATGCTTGTGGGGCTGAGGTGTGTAGGTTATTAGCAAATATCAAGAAGAGTAACAGGACAAAGATTGAGCCTTGTGGGACACCTAATGTTACAGGGAGAAGGGGTGATAATGTTTGTTGCCAGAATATAGCTTGCTGGCACCTGGTTAGGTAGTCCTAGAATCAAGCAAAGGTAAATTTGGAAAGGTTAAGGTCAGAGAGGACATTTAGGAGTTTACTGTGTGAGACCATATCAAAGGCTTTTGATATGTCTAAAAAGATAGAGGATACATATTTACCATTATTTCTGTGAAGGTTGATAGTGTTAGTAAATAACAGTAACGTGGTAGTAGTACTGTGATATGGTTGCAAGCCATGCTGGGTATTGGTTAGGAGTTTGCTAGTATGCAGGTAGACTGTGATTTGTTTGTGAACGATTCTTTGAAGGACTTTATAAAGCGGAGATAAGATTGCTATAGGGTGATAGTTAGAGAGGTCTGTAGATGGACCTCCTTTATGAAGTATTATATGTGAGATTTTCCAAATGTTGGGGATTTGGTGTTCTGTTAAGGTTCTGTTAATAAAGATGGATACTAGATAGGCAGTAGCTTCAGAGGTTAATTTTAGGAAGTCTGCTGGTAAGTTGTCTACTGCTAGAGTGGTTGGCTTTAGTTTTTTAAGGAGTTTTTTGATTGTATCAATTGGTACTGGTTGCAGTGAGAATATGGTTTTATTTTTGTCTGTTAGGGAATTGGTTGAGGTTGTAGAAAGGTTTTGTTTCTTGGACTATGCTAAGATAGTCTCAGTAAAGTATGTATTGAATTAGGTGGCAATGTTGTCATTAGTGCTGGCTGTTACAGGAGGGGGCATGCTAACTTTACCTGGTTGGAGTATATTGTTTATAGCCATCCAGAATTTCTCTGGAGTATTGCGGTATGTGGTTTGGGATTTGGGGTAGTCATTTATTTTATCCTGTTTAATGCATTTCTTTGATTGATTTCTGAGTTCACAATAGGTTTGTAGTGCAGATTGAGATTTGTGCCAATTTCTCCAGGCTTTATCTCTTGACCTTAGTAAGGCTCTAGTTTCTTCTTCAGGTTAATCCTTACCACTACCTTGTTCAATGATACTACTAAGGTCCCCTGATTTCTTTCTCTGTAAAGTTTAATAACCAGCTGTTATTAATTTAACAAAATTACTGCAAGTATTCATAATTCAGGCAAACAATCAGGAAAAAAAATAATATATATATATATATATATATATATATATATATATATATATATATATATATATATTCTACACAAATCTTACTGTTGGAATCCTGTATAATCTTAACCTACTGACTTTACTAAATGAATTGTTATACCTTACTTATGTTTATATGGAAGTAATATTTCTTTCTGTATGATATTCCTTCTTTTTTTTTTTTTTTTTTTTAAATTTTCTTGTATGTAATGCTATTGTATCTTTTCTCCCCGGGCTACCGCTGAAAATGGATCTGTGTCCAGTTGGAGTTTCCCTGTCAACAAATATAAAATAAAAAGAATAATAAATTTAGTTAGCCATGGTGTAAAGTTTGCTTTAACTCATAGTCCTGGTGGGGGCTTGGGTGTCTAGGATAGATAGGTAGGTGGTAGTAAAATAGTGCACAGCCTCTTTTAGAGGGAGATGGGTGAGCAGCATCCATTTACAGTGTTTAAGATTATATATGAGGTCATTGAGGTTGAGGTGTTTTTTATTCATTATTTGTTGGCAAATAATTTGTTTGGTTGTATTGATATTTTGTCTGAGTAAATAGGTTGGGAGATGGTCACTAGGGCTGTCTGGTACACAACCACAGTGAGAGGAGAGGGTTGGCCTCTTAATATCCAGTCTAGTGTCGATTGCTTGTTAGATGTTTTATTAAATCTAGAGGTTGTTGTATGAGCTGGGTGAAGTCATGCAGACTGATGTCGTTTTTTTGGGGTTTGGGAAGTACAATCAGCCCAGTCTATATTAAAGTCACCCATAATTATTGTTTCCTGAGGAAGCTTTTCTGATATCCAATATAGTATGTTTTCTAGTGTCTGAGTATTGTCTCTTGGTGGGATATAGATGCCAATTATGTTTATATGTCTCCTGGGATTTATGATCAGTTTTGTAAGTAGTAGCTCTGCATTATCAAATGTCAAAGTTTTAATGTTCAAGATTTCTAAGGATAGTTGTCTTTTGAAGAGAAGAGTTACTCCATCTCCTCTTTTACCTAACCTGTCCTGACAAATGATGTTATATCCTGGTGGTAGGATTTCATTGTTTGAGATTTCTGTTTTTAACCATATTTATGTGATAAGTACAATGTCTGGGGAGTATAATGTGAGGTCAGCATGTAGTTCATGTATTTTGTTTTTCATATTTCTTATATTAATATTTAGTAGAGGGATGTCAGTTTTATCTCTAGAGATAGGGGTGTTGAGTGGAAAAGGTTGCTGCTGTGTGCAGGTGAGTTGTTATGAATAGGGGATGGACTGGGATTAGGGTGAATGTCTCCACAGCAGACTAGATTGGATGTTATTATGGCTAGGGTTTTTAAGAATTTTAATATGTGTTTATTGCAATTCCATGAATAAGTTATTTGTAGGTGGGACAGTAGTTTGCAATGTGTGTGTTGAAAAGCTTAGATGTTAATTAAAGAGCAGGATATAGAAATGTTTGCAGGGTTTGATCTTACAGGATAGATGTGAGCAGTAGAGTGAGGGGGATGGGCTCTGCTAGGTTGTTGTGGTAGGCAGTGTTAGATGCACCTGCAGCTAGAATTATTACCAGGCTTGTGACTAAGCATATTTGTTGTCTACAGTGGTGGATATTTATTGTTTTAGTTTGTGTACTTTGATTAGCCAAGTTAGTATAAGTTGGTAGTGACGTTAGTGTTAGTATAGTTAGTTGTTCAGAAGGGACTGAGGATTGTATGGTAAACTATGCAGTGCTAGTGAATTAGTGGTGATGGGTTTTGATTTGCTGGAGTAAACTACAAGGGAGTGGCTGGTATTGAAAGTGATGAATTGTGATTGGATGGAGAAAGTAGAGGGAGTGGCTAGATGAGTATAAATTAGAGGACAGTGGAGGTTGGTGTGAATGGGGGTATGGTAGAGAGCAGTGTGAGCCCAAGCAGAGTGAGGGTGAATGGACCGGGTTGGCCCAGAAATGGCACAGTGAAAACAATGTATTGCCAGCTGAGTGTAGAAAACATGAGTGTTTCCTGCACCAGGCTATATTTATTACCTAATCCAGCTATGGTGGTTAGCTTCAAAGTTAGGTTCAAAACTACGGAGGTAAATATCTCCTTGAGTTAGTGCAACTTTGTGATTGTGGCCGCTAATGGAAGAGGTGGAGATGGGAACCACTTCAGAAGCACAGATTTCAGCTCTCGTAGTGTATACACTTTCAAAAACAGGAGCAAATGTATTTAAAGGTAGATACACATACAAGTTTAATTTAGCTATTCTTAAGGACTGCTGCATAATTCAATTACTTTGTGGTTCAATTTCTTTTAACTTTCTTGCTTCAATTGCTGGGACTGGTAGGTACTGCAGCAGGTCTGTTTAAGTGTGAGTACCTAAAGTAAAGAAGATAAAGGGAGTGGGGAGAGAGATGACAGGGGTTAGTTAGAGAGGGGGAAACTACTGTGGATACAAAAATGAAAGAGCATACACCAATATTACAATTACAAAATGGTAGACCACTGCTTTGTGCTAATGCAGCCATCTGTGCATGAAAGTAACACTCTAAAAGCCTGTAAGATGCAAACAAAAGCAAAATAAGGTAATACACTGCTAGCTTTCATTTACTATTGAGTGTAATTACTATACATTACTTTCCATATTAATAAGTAGATAATGGATCAACTGTAAATCAACTGCAAAATGTAACTACGACAATTATTAAGTGGACAAAAGTTCAACAACCTATAAAGCCCATACAAAAAACAGAATAAATGCTTTGTACAGAACATTGTGAAATAAAATACTACTTGGTATTTGCAGCTATAGGTAAACTATACATGTATAAAAATAATAAGCAAGTAGATAAAGTATTTTTTGTGACTACTTATGGGGTCCATACAGAAAAGCTGGTTAAAATAATTATGTTCTATTGGAACTATCTGACACAAGATGCTCTCTTAGTAGAGTTACTACCTCAAAGACCTATGGTGTCATATAAGGGTGGAAAGAGCATTAAAGATATGTTGGTGCATGCTCAGTTTATTCTTCCTACAACAAGATTGAATAAACATATATTTAATCCAGGCTTTATAGCCTGTGGTCATTGCAGTATATGCAGTTATACAGTAAATTATTTTGATAGAATCAATGGACAGAAATTTAATTTGAATGATAGGTACAGTTGTGTGACAGAAGGAATTATTTAAGTTCTTAAATGTGAATGTAATTTGTTTTATATAGGGGAATCTAAACGTAGTTTCCGAGTTAGATTTTTAGAACATTTAAGAAACATTAATAATGAAAAAGTGGAAAGTCCTTTAGGTTTACACTTTAAAATGTACCATAACAGTGATGGGAATAAGTTAAAAGGCACCATTTTAGAAAAAGTGTATTGTGAAAGAGGTATGTGCCTAAAAAATAAATTGCAATGGAGGGAAGCACTTTTTATTTTAAAATTTGACACTCTGTATCCTAAGGGGTTAAATAGAGAGCTTAATTGGAAATGGCTCTTGTAATGAGTTGTTCTTAATTGTTTTATTAGTGCTGTTTTTATTATATAAAAAGAAACGAGAAATGGTATTGGTATACTCTGTTAAAGGCTTTTGCCGAGGTGCTGGAGAAGTCAAGTTTTGTTATTACAAAAATAAATAATTGGATTTACTGGCTGGGTCATTTTTTGGATATATATTCTTTTTGTGTGGTGAACTATATTACTTGAAATGGCTAGTGATCCTTCTTTTCAGACTCCAAGGATTTTTCAAGAAGACTTGGGGGAAACTACTCAGAAAACATTTGAACAAAATATACTGCAGGTGGGGGAGCATATGCCTGATAGATGTCTGAATCCTGTATCTACATCTCAGCTTGGTGAGTCGGAAAAAATTTGGGATAAAGTGCTGCTGGATGGATGTTAAAAGCGGACAGTTAATCCTTTTTCCGCTATAGGACAGAACCATACTGTAACTTTATCAGCTGAACTGCAAGGTACAATTAATAGACTTGAAAGTTTATTATTTAAAGAAAATGCAACTCATTATAATATTATTAGTCTACAAAGATATTTGGTGTTAAATATTACTCCAAAGGGACTAAGAGCTTATAAAAACCCATCCACATATTTTGATGAAAAAAATGTGGAAGATGTGCAGTTTGCCAAGAGATGGGCCATGGCAGCACATCGCTGTACAATGGAATGGGTTGCTATTCTAGTTGAAAGAGACTTATTAAAACAAAAACAGATTAAAAATGAGATTTCTACACTGTGTTCAAACCTCTGTAATTCACTCACGGTCCCTAGGTTTGAAATTATGTTAAAAGATCTAAATGAGAAAGTACTGACCAAAACTGAAACTTTGATTGACAGGAAGATACGCAAATTGCAAAGAGATCTTCGAAAATATGCTAATGAGACAGCATTTTCCAATAAGAGTCATCAGAAGGCTAAAGGTGGGTCTTTTGGCAAAAAAGCAGAAGGAAAAAAACATGGTGCCTCGTTTGCTTCGTCGGAGGCGACTGAAGTTTCAGAAGAATGGTCGGATGAAAATGTAGACTTTCCCTTGCTTCCTTTGGTGCAAAGAAGTGACTATATGTATGAACATTTTCACAATAGACCCAATACAAGTGGGAGAGGTTGGAAGAGGGGACAAGCAGATACAACGTGGGGAAGACAACAACAACAAAATCAACAGGGGAAAAGAAAAAGATGGTACTGAGTTTTCAAAGACTATTAATACTGACAGTGAGTTAGATATACAATATGTCTTTAATTTAACTGGTCATTATTTTTCTGATACTGAATTAGCAATTTTAAATTGTGGTATTAAATTTATTCCAACTGTTATTTCTAATATGCATTCTTTTAAAATAGATGTTTTTAAATTAGTAAGGAAATTACATCTGTTATGTTTCTTTTCAAAGAATAAAGATAATATAGAGGTAATGAATTCCTCTGAAGTGAACAGTTCTTTGAATGAAACAGCATCTATGGATTTTTTTTCATTTGACTCTTCTTTTGAAAGTGATGAAATTATGAATGTTTATTGCTTACTGCCGACTGATAAAATTAGTAGTAGAAGCAGTTATATACCTCCCTTCACTAATGAAACAGTTAAATATTTTTCTAGTGTAGTAAATTATTCTATACAAAATATTTTTAAACAAATAAATAATATTTCATATAATTTAACACAAAGTGAATGGGAGGCATTGAAGGCTATGAGAGATAGAAATGATATTATCTTTAAACCTTCTGATAAAGGCAATAAATTAGTTGTGATGACTGCTAACCAGTATTATAAGATGTGTATGGATAATTTAAACAATGATGAAGTATATAGAATTGTAGTATGGAAGGAATATGAAATGGCCTTATTAGCATACAATGAATTATTACATAGAGGGTACAGGTTGGGTTATTTCACCAAGAATGATATGGAGAAAAAACTTTCTGTAGATAAATGTAGAATGGCTAAATTTTATTGCCTTCCTAAGCTACATAAAAATAAATGTAACCTCCCAGGTCGCCCCATAGTTTCTGCATGTAATTACTTTCTTCACAATATAGGAACTGTGTTACATGAACAACTATTACCTAAAGTGGTGAAATTGTCTTCTTATATTAGAGGCACTTTTGACTTTCTGAAGAAAGTAAGAAAAACTCAATGGAATGAAAATAGATATTGGATAGTGATAGATGTTAAAAATTTATATACAAACATTTCACATGAATTAGGTATTGAGGCTCTTATGTTTCATCTGGGAGATACTCCATTGGCTTATTATATAATTGATTTAGTACAGTTTTGTCTCAATAATTATTTTGAATTTAATGGCACTTTATATCAACAAATAAGGGGAACAGCAATGGGGGCAGTGTTTGCCCCAATGTATGCCAATTTATTTATGGGACATTTTGAAATAAAATTTTTGTATAGAATGAGTTTTTTCAGAAATTATGTGATAGAATACTACCGTTACAGAGATGATTTAATTTTTCTATGTGAAGGTGGTAGATCCACTGTGGATAATTTCATTCAGGAACTAGACTGTAATAACTTTGGTATAAATTTCGATGGTGCTCAGTGTGGTGAGAAAGTGACATTTTTAGATGTAAATCTAGAAGTAGAATGAAATAAAGTGGTGACTTCAGCTCATTATAAATTTGAGGGAGTAAATAATTTTATATATGAAACTAGTTGCCATCCACCACACTTAATATCTGCACTTCCCTATAATGAATTGTTGCAAATTTCAAGATTAACCAGTGATATAAAACAAAAAGAAAAACAAATTGAGCAAATTTGTAATAAATTTATACAGAGAGGTTATGGTGTAGAATGTGTAGAACAAGCTAGAAATAATCTTAGGCCATGTTAATAAATTAGTGGAGTATAGAGGTAGACCAGATAAGAATAAAAATAATAAGCAAGTAGATGAAGTATTTCTTGTGACTACTTATGGGGTCCATACAGAAAAGCTGGTTAAAATAATTATGTTCTATTGGAACTATCTGACACAAGATGCTCTCTTAGGAGAGTTACTACCTCAAAGACCTATGGTGTCATATAAGCGTGGAAAGAGCATTAAAGATATCTTGGTGCATGCTCAGTTTATTCTTCCTACAACAAGACTGAATAAACATATATTTAATCCAGGCTTTATAGCCTGTGGTCATTGCAGTATATGCAGTTATACAGTAAATTCTTTTGATAGAATCAATGGACAGAAATTTAATTTGAATGATAGGTACAGTTGTGTGACGGAAGGAATTATTTATGTTCTTAAATGTGAATGTAATTTGTTTTGTATAGGGGAATCTAAACGTAGTTTCCGAGTTAGACTTTTAGAACATTTAAGAAACATTAAAAATGAAAAAGTGGAAAGTCCTTTAGGTTTACACTTTAAAATGTACCATAACAGTGATGGGAATAAGTTAAAAGGCACGATTTTAGAAAAAGTGTATTGTGAAAGAGGTATGTGCCTAAAAAATAAATTGCAATGGAGGGAAGCACTTTTTATTTTAAAATTTGACACTCTGTATCCTAAGGGGTTAAATAGAGAGCTTAATTGGAAATGGCTCTTGTAATGAGTTGTTCTTAATTGTTTTATTAGTGCTGTTTTTATTATATAAAAAGAAACGAGAAATGGTATTGGTGTACTCTGTTAAAGGCTTTTGCCGAGGCGCTGGAGAAGTCAAGTTTTGTTATTACAAAAATAAATAATTGGATTTACTGGCTGGGTCACTTTTTGGATATATATTCTTTTTGTGTGGTGAACTATACATGTATAGCCCTTTATTTGACAAGCCTGTCATTGTAAAAACACTACACAGTACTGTAGCATGAGTTATGCTATGTATTTGAGTTCAGCTGTGCTGCTGATAAAGCAATTTAACTGAAAAGCCTGCAGTTTTACAATAAAATGTTTTCTTACTATAATCCTGTTTGGTAGACAGAATGAAATTGAATGAGAGGTTCAAAACATACCTTTATGATTTGAAATGTGCATTAGTGAATAAGCAAGGAATAAAAAGAAAAAAGCAGGCTTGTTTCAATGTCTACATTACCAGAAGCCATAGCTGTGTCTCAGGAGTGGTAGTAAAAAGATGAAAAAGCAGTAAACAATTGTGTCTTATTAATTTTCTTTTAAGTAAAGTGATTAAATGGATTATAGTACAAAACGTATATTGTAGCAACAGAGAAATTAGGAAACTTCACTGACTTAATTGTTGAGAAAATAAAAGGAAAACAAACCTATTATACCTTAATGCTAGAAATAGCAACAGTAAAGATAGAGCTGCTGTGAGACTCATTGAGAAACAGCTAATCAAAACAAAATGTTTTTTTCTTTTTTTTCTAACCATTGCCTACCTTTTGGGAAACTGGATTGGTATGGGGGAGATGATATTAAGTGCTGCACACCAAATTTTTTTTAGCAACCATAGCAGCATAAATTTTGAGATCAAGAGGTATAAGAGCAGTAAGATAAAGTTTGGGGGTTAAGTGAACAGTGTTATGTTTGAGTAAAAGAACCAGTTTTGACATAGACATATGATTATAATGTATTTATTTAAAACTGAATTATAATAAGCAATGCTATTTTGATGATTTTGTTCCCCAATGTTTTGTAAAATTCTACAGAACATCTGCCAGGATCAGGAGGTTTATGCAATATGTGAGCACTGCTAGCATCAGTAATTGCACTTGCTTTAAAACTGGCAGCTAAAGGAGGGTAAAATGGTGGAAGCATTTCAGGTTGTTAAAATGATTTACACAGGCATGCTCCTTCTATGCTTGAAGACAAGCTAATGTATAGCTTTTGGGACATCTCAAAAAAGTGTTAACAATAATGTTATTTCCGGGATGTAGCTTTAATGAATGCCATTAATGCCAAAATATTAAAATCTGTTGGAAAATAAAACAAGAAAGTTATTTAATTTAAGACAATTATATTAAAAATGTCAATGAAAAATGTTCAGTATTAGCATGGCCTTAGAAGGTTAAGATATATATTTATTTGACAAAGGCAAAAAAACATAATGACATGAAGAAATGTAATAGACTTGACACATTGTACAGCTAGAAGTAAGTTGTTCTGTTTTTAATACATTTTACTTATTTTCTTTGTATAACTAAGTGAAAATATCACAAGGCAGTTGCCAATAACAAGGCAACCAGTCTATAACCAGAGATCACTATGAGAAAAAGAGAGAAAATGTCAACTTATTTAAGTAATCTTTATACTAGTAAAGTGAAGAAACAATTTGCTCTTTTCGGAAAGAATGAAGTGTCAATGGCTTAGTAGATTGTTCATCCGTGAAGCTGAGAAGATTTAAGGTTATGCTTATATTTTGTTTACTGTCTTTTTATCAGCCTTACTGACATCTTTCATTATACAGCAAAACACGGGTCTATATTAAAAGCTCGAAAGTCTGTAACATCAAATCTATGAACAGTGACACATGAAGGTCGATGTACATAAACATCAAAACATGTAAACGGCAAAAATCACAATGCTGTACGTGTTTGTAAGCCAGCAGCGTGATCATGAGGATAAGGAAATATATCCTTTTCCCCACTGTAGTGCAGTCTCAGAGTTGGTATATTTAAGTGTGGGGGGGGTACAGGGGGCTTTCCCCCCTGCAAAAGTGGGTTAAATCCTGTTTTTAATGTTGGTGTTAACATACCTGTGAGGTGCTCTTTGTTGACAACATGTTCGGCATTGTGATTTTCGCTGTTAACGTGTTTCGATGTTTATATACATCGACCTTTATGTGTTGATGTACATAGCCTCAGTGTTACGGACTGTCAGGCTTTAATATTTACACGTAAAACACTACACCTTTCACTCTTGATGTCCCGAGTAATGCAATTAGTTTGTATTGTCATAAACATATTTTATTTCCCTCACAGCTGTGTACAGTATAATTTCCTTTGCAAACTTTTAAAGACTTAAGTTCATATTCTTTAACTTTCTGCAATGTTTGTGGCTCTAAAGTACTAGTAAAAGCATAATCTGTTGACATTTTCTTCATAATCTTCCATCTTTTCTCATGTGTCTGTTGAAAATGTTTACGACTGTAACTCTAATACTTAAACAGCAGACTTACAAGTGTGCATATCAGAACATATGCCAAACCTGAGATTGTGGTACATCAAATCATTACTTAATCTGTGGTATAGTATATATATCTATATATATATATATATATATATATATATATATATATATATATATATGTGTGTGTGTGTGTGTGTGTGTAATATAATAGTAATGTGCACTGATATTTCAGAGTTTATATATCTATTTCTATATATATATCTATATATATATATATATATATATATATATATATATAGAGAGAGAGAGAGAGAGAGAGAGAGTGCTATAGCTAAATATACATATATATATATATATATATATATATATATATATATATATATATATATATAGGTAAAGCTATTTATATATATATATATATATATATATATATATATATATATATATATGTGTGTGTGTGTGTGTGTGTGTGTGTGTGTGTGTACATAAAATATTTATTTAATTTATTCATTTGATTACCGGGAACATCTGAATGTTTGGAATCCAATTTCAGTGGAAGCCTGGAGAAAAGCTCCAAAGTGTTACAAAACATTTTACGAAAAAATAATTTTAGAGTTTTTAAAAATAATATAAAAACAAATACAGTTTAAATATTTATACCAAATTAGACATAATATGAAAGCATTGGTTAAGAATAGACACAAGTTATATGACAATAATTCATTAGTTGAGAAATTTTGGCTGGTTTCTATAGAAATTAAAGATAACCTAGTATAAAGCAAACAGGAATTTTCATATGCAGTGAAAGAAAAGCAGGCTTATGAGGAGAGAAATTTATAGAAGTAAGAAAGTGTATGAAGATGGGAGATCAGAAGATGTAAGGTATGAAAAGGTAGTTGTTAACAGTTAAAGCTTTTAGTTTGGAAGTCTTTCAGAAAAGTGTTTTGTATAAACACACACACACACACACACACACACACACACACACACACACACACACACACACACACATATATATATATATATATATATATATATATATATATATATATAGATTCACTATACAATCTCAAAATACTGAAATGTCGAATTTCAGTATTTTGAGACTGAATAGTGGAAAGCCCACATACCTAAAAACCCCAAATCACGAACAGCACAATCGCGACCATTCACACACACACAACCAGCACATAAACACACACACACATAAACCTACCTAACTACACTAAAAAACATAACAACAGACAGAAACATACCTAACCTACCTATGAGCTGGGGGGCAAGCCTCCCTGCACCCCATGTGGGGGGCTGTACCACCCACACTCCCCTACGTATATAGTCTAACTCCAAGGTCGCACTAAACACACAAACACACAAAAAACACCACCCCACACACTCACACATACTAAAATCCCTACCTAATACCCTCACACACACCACTTACATGAAATCCCAGATAAATCCACAAACCGCACCATACGTCATGAATGCGACACCCCAATAGTGGATTTGACATTTGCGGATTCGACACTTCTGCATTCGGCATAGTGCAGTTTCGCATAACTGCACTTTCCACTATTCGGTCTCAACGTACTGAAATTCGACATTTCTGTACGTTGAGATTGTCTAGTGAATCTATGTATATATATATATATATATATATATATATATATATATATATATATATATATATATATATATATATATAAAATTGCCTACTTTGTAAATTCTATGTAATAAATTCTATTAAAGGATCTAAACAGACTCACTGATTTCTTTCTCGCTCTGTCATATATCTATAGCTATATGTATCTATATGTATATATATATATATATATATATATATATATATATATATATATAGCTATTTATGTATATATATATATATATATATATATATATATATATATATATATATAGACAGAAAAATGCTGGCAGTGAAAGGATCTCAAATCATAGTTCATTCACCTTTGGTGGTGAAAGACCTGATACTACCATGCAGCACTTGGGGGGGGGGCTGCATTCTTGAGTGTGCCATCCTTTGGATGGGATGATAAACTGAGTTCTTGGCTGCTTGAATTGGAGTATCTAATGTGGATGTAAAACATCCCATGACACATATGAAAAAAGGAGGAGTTATTTATTTAACACAACATAAAAACTTTATTTGATTAGTTTCATATTTGCATAATGTACATACAGTATTTAAAGGCAGATGTATGCAGATTTCTATTTCTTACTAGTTATCATGTTTTTCTTATAACATCCTCACTGTTATTCATCCATAATTGACCTGCATTTCTTTTGCTGCAACCACAATCTGATTTTTCACAATAGATCTGCCAAAATCCATTTTTCATTAAACAAAATTTCATAAAATAAATTCTTATCTACCCTGCTCACATATTCTTTCTTATATTCTCACATGCTCTTTCTTCTTGCCTTAGAATGTCTATATATAATTATATTCATACATTTATTTCTTATAGATTCATAGGTAATTATTAGGCTAATGACTCAGGTGTGCCTTTTTAAGCCTATAAACAAAAACACGTTGAACTGTAGAAACCCACAATTTAATAGAACAAAGCTTTCAGGAATGAACAATTCCCTTCTTCAGTGTATAAAAACAACAAAATAACTCTATTTTTAAATAGCATTTAAAATAAGTCACATATACAAACTCCCCCTATAGTCTAAAACAATCAATTGCATTTACAAAACTCACTTTTAAAGATACAGCATGACAAACATTACTTTAAGCTCATTTGTCTGAGCCTTAAAATAGGATTTAAAAAACATTATATTCAAGCCTGGATAAAAATACACCCTTAGGTGTAAAATCCATTCATATTCTATTAATTCTAATTTATTATTATGATCACCTCCCCTTATACTTTTGGTCAAAATTTGTATTACACTAAACTTAAATATATGGTTTAAACCACAGTCAAAATTCTCAAAGTTGGTCTTCCCTTATTTTTAAAATCAGTGTTACTTAGAGTCTGTTGCTGCTACCCCTTTTGCTTCCTGTCACTGCTGCATACATTTTTAATTATTCCTTTCTCTGCTGTCACAAAACCAGACTCCTCAGTTTTTTGCTGCTTTCCTCTTTTAGTTTTTGCCTCAGCTGTTTAAGTTCTAACTGCTGCCTTCTCTGCTGCCACATCACATGGTTCCTTCTCCACATTACCATGCTCAGCCCTTCTGTAAACGTTATCTGCCATCTCACCCAATGAAACAACAGAACTGTCTTCTAAATCATCCTGCTTGATTATTTTCTACAGAACGTCATCTGCAAGCCCTTGTGATATCATTTCTGTCATCTGCACTACTTCAACAGATTTGTGTACTTAATTCTTCCTTTAGATAGCTAAATGTGTTTCATTTGTATTGAGTACCTCTTAGGAATCTTTATCTGCATTTTAATACTCTTCATTGAACAAAATTTTCTCCAAATTCCCATTTTCCACCTCCAAATTTGCCATAACTTTTCTTTGCTCCACCATGCTGCTGCTTCTATTTGTCCTCTTTCTTGCTGCTGGCCCTCAGGCACCATCTAGCATCTCCAAAGTGTAATGCTCCTTTATATATATATGTCTGTTATATATAGTGAGTGACTGTTTTTTGAATTACAACGTCTGATGAAGCAAAGTTTTTCTTTGTGAAAGCGCTTACGTTTTGTGTCTCAATAAATTTGTGGCTATTTTATTTGAACAGTTCCTGGCATTTGTTTTATGAACCAGTGGGATATCTGCAGCATTTCGCTACCTTGTTTTGGACAGTGTGAGTAGCGTTTTTTTGCCACGCTGCCTTGTGAAATCTTATGCTACGCTGTGTTGGAAAGTGTGAACAGCATTTTTTGCAACGCTGATTTGACAGCATTAATAGCGTTTTCTTGATACGTTGCTCTGCTGTATTTTTATCATGTTGTTTTTGAACAGCGTGATTAGCATTTTTGTAACGCTGCCTTGGACTGAGTTTGTGGTCTTCCATCCTTTGGGACTGTTGTTGCCATATATATATATATATATATATATATATATATATATATATATATATATATGTATATGGGAAGACTTCACAATGCCGGAATCCTGAAAGATTGAATTTCATATGGCCGAGACCATATGATTGAACTTTTGGAATCCCGACATTGTGAATGGAGATCTGCATACAGAGTGGAATGGAGGATTTCCCTTTTTCTCTCTGTAGTGCTATCTTGAAGTTGGAATATTTAAGTAGTGGGGGTGTGGGGGGTGCAACATTTAAATTGTTTATTTTTTTATTTGTTTTGGAATTGCGATATTCTGAAACATCGATCATATAGTCTCGTTCATATGAAATTCAATGTTTCAGAATTTCGAGATTCTGAAGTGAATATATATATATATATATATATATATATATATATATATATATATATATATATATATACACCCCTCCCTGATCTATTGGTGCAATAACAATTTGGACCCAAATGTCAATAAAACAAAAGAAATCATTATTGACTTCAGAAAAAGTTCTGCCCTTCAAGATCAAGGTTGAAGAAGTACAGAGAGTCTAAACTACACCTTTCTTGGGGATACATATATCAGAGTATCTTTCTTGGAGTATAAACACAGATCAGCTAATTAAAAAAGTGACTACACTTCCTAAGAAGGTTTAGAAAAACAAAGCTCTCTATGAATGTTCTAAGTACCTTCTGCGGAGGAGCCATTGAGAGCATTATTAACAGCAACTATATTGTATGGTTCCATAACAGCACAATGGCTGAAAGGAAGAAGCTGCAAAGAATAATAATAACAGCAGAAAAGATTGTGGGCACTAGTCTTCCTAGCTTACAGGAGCTTTTGGAAATGAGAAGTTAAAAGATGTCCCGTAAAATACTGAGTGACACTTCATACAGCGTATGGTTGGTTCACTAAAGTTGCATCTGGTAGAAGGTTATGCAGTATCTGCTGCAGGAATTCACAAACAGTTTTTATCCAACTGAAATAAGACTCATTAATGCAGATGTAAATCTGGATGTATCAAAACTATAGTAGATTGTTATGATCTCATTCTTTTCCTTTTTTTCCTATATAGTAATTCTGTTTATTTATTGCATACAAAAATGAATATATTCTCATTCAAGTGCTATTCCAATCACTTCTTTATGTGCAGTAAGTCCAATCTCACCATTGTGTATAGTGTATTTTTCATATGTTAATCATCTAGTAGTCAGTGTTGTCCAGTTTATATTAATGGTATACAAGCATGTGCATCAGCTATGTAGACATATACTTTTGTACTATAGTTATTGTTTATTCTTTAAAACCTATTATGTCTTGCCTTTTTGTGTTTGTTTTTTTTCCTGTAAAAGATCTGACACTCATAATTTCATTTAGGTAGCACATGTGTTTCCTGAATGACAATAACATTGCTTTTGAAGTTTTTAGTTCTTTTATACATATATATATATATATATATATATATATATATATATATATATATATATAATTTATCTATATATTTTCATATTTATACAATTATTTTGATTCATTTTCATACTTGTTATTTTATATCTATCCCAACTCCTTTTTCCATAACCATAATCTAATCTTCTTTAATATAAGTGGTGATATCCATTTGCTATTAAACATAATCTCATTAATTCTTTAAGCATTTAGAACATTTTCTTATCTAAATCTGTTATCAGATTTTTACTTATATTTTCATAAAATCCACATTCAATCATCTCCAGCTTTATATTTTCAAATTTTTGACATTTTCAAAACAATTCTGCACATAATTTATTCCACAATTTTGGACTCTTGCACATTTAAAAATATGTTCTATTGTTTCTTCCACTTCCCCACAATATAAACATACCCCGGGATTCATGAAGCTTGCGCCAGGTGCACGCATAGCGTAGGCGTTACAACGCCAAATATGGCCGCCGAGCGATTCAGGTACGATCTAATTCCACATGCACTACCGGCGTACGCCAGATCTGCGCAGCCCCCGGCGTAGGTATGCAAATCACCCCATGTGCAGTGTTGCACCATGCAAATGAAGGCATATAGCGATTCGTGAAGTGGTGCAGGCATAGCGTAAGCCCACGGAAATGTAAACCAAAAAACACGGTTTACATTTTCCCAAACATATCATCGGAGCTATGGAAGAGGGCCAGACCCAGGTATCACAACGTGAACATATGCCAATGGCGAAATACACAGCCAATGGCATAAGAAAAGATGCACAACACGTAAATAACAACATTTAATGTCATGTCCACAGTAACGCACAGCAGAACCGCAGGGCATGTGCGAAGCTGTAACATAAAGAAATAATATAAAAATGTCATAAAATCGCAACGTAATAGAAATCAGGTTTACAGCATAACACACAATGGTAGGCATGGAACACCACAACCAAGGTGCAAGGGTTGCTAAGGGCTTGCGATAGTGTTCGGCATGGTAACTATGAATTAGTAGTCAATGCCATGCAAATGAGGCAGATAATACTGAATCGCAAATGTCCCGCCGGAGGAAGGTTGTACCATACGGTGCAGTGGTATAACACCAAGGAGTGGCTCAGAGGAGATACATGATATCAGCAGAGGGGTGTGCCACTGCAGCACTAAGCACATTGGAGCATTGCAAATCTGGCCTGTCCGTTGCTAAGCAAAGCTGCAGGATAGGGGTGGGGAGGAATTGTTTAGCTGAGAGCACACATGGTGGCCAAAAGCGCATGTGTATGAGGATGAAAACGTGCCCAAAACCCAGTAATCAGATGCACGCGCCACAAACAATAGCAGAAACAGGAAGGTCAGGGGAAGAAAAGGAAATGCGGAAGTAGGGTAATTGGAGTACTAATGAGCAATCAACACCAATCAACCCACGGAGGCCAATCGATGGCAGCTGACAAGTCCGCTTGCAGAAACCTGCAAAACAGGATAGGGGAGGCATGTGAATGCAAAGAAAGGAGGGGAGGTATTGGATTGCAAAGATAGGAGACCTGACACAGCAGAGCAAAGCAAACTGACAGCAGACCGGCAGTAGCACACATAACGCAAGATACGCCAGGTCCAGGAAAGCACAAATGAAAGTAGGCTGCAGGATGCACACCAGAAAATGGTAGGTGCAACGCGCAGAAATGTAAAGGGAAGGTCAAGAGGTAATCCATGGCAGGCAAATGTAATTCAACACCAAAGGCACCACAATAGTAGTTCCGGCAGTAAAACACATAACATAACCTGTAGCTACGAACGTACATACACACCCTATGCAATCATCGGTGTTCACAGCACAATAGTATAAAGTGTGTAAGCACCCAACACACACCTGTGTATTCCCAAACACCGCACCATAGGTGTAAACACACGGGTAACTTTTAAAATGTACATGTTTGGAGCTGCCATAGCTGTGATTCATTAGCATGTGTTAGAGACTGACGGTGTTGTGGAGGATGATGCCAACAACCACCGCAGGCCTTGGAGGAGAAGGAGAGTGTTCAGACCAAGGGTAACCTACCAGGGGCTACATGACCTGGAGATAGTAGAGCGTTACAGGGTGGACAGGGACATCTTACAGCAAATAGTGGAGCTGTGCCGGCCACGCCTGAGAACCAGAAACAACAGAGGGGAACCCATACCAGTGGACATGAAGGTATGTGTAAGCCTGCAAATACTGGCCACAGGTACCTTTCAAAGGCCAACTGGAGATATGATGGGTATCTCACAGGCATCAGCATCCAGGGTACTGCACCAGTTCCTGGATGCCATGTTACCACATGCCAATGAGCAAATATACTTCCCCAGAACTCAGGAGGAGTTGGCCAGCAATATGTGTCACTTCCACCGTGTGGCACAATACCCGGAGGTACTGGGTGCGATAGACTGCACGCACATACAAATCAAGTCACCACCCGGTGAGCAGGGTATGCGCTACATAAACCGCAAGGGATTCCACTCCATCAACTGCCAGGTTGTGTGCAATGCCCAGGGCATTATCATGGATGTGTGTGCTGGCAGCCCTGGAAGCTACCATGACTCCCATATCTGGCATGCCTCACAGCTGTATCAGGTATTTGTCAGGGGGGACATCCCACATGGCCATCTCGTGGGGGATGCTGGCTATGCACTGGAGCCATGGATGATGACTCCCATCAGAAATGCACACACACCCATGCAAGAACGCCATAATGAGGCACACGCACAAACCAGAATCATCATAGAGCATGTGTTCGGGATGCTGAAATCATGGTTCCGGTGCTTGGATACATCTGGTGGAGCCTTGTAGTACTCTTCAGGCACATGTGCCTACATCGTCATAGTATGTGCCATGCTACATAATATGATCCTGCGGAAGCAGCTGCAGCAGGGACAAAATGGTGAAGGCCCTCATAGCCCACCACAATTGCCAAGGCCAGTACAGGCACAGAGGGATGCAGACCATGAACACACTGTGCCAGCCCCAGTAGGCAGATGGAGGTGTGCCCAATATGCCTACTCCTTGGCAAAGAGGGAACGTATAGCACATACACTGACCGTGTAGGCCCCTACGGACTGACACCTCTCCACCTGCACACACAGTAAAATGGATGGCACACAAACATGACCACCTGTAAATTGTAATGTATAGGTGGCCCAATGTGTGACTCCTACATAGGCAGCCCTCAAACATTGTAAACACAACAGTCAGTGCAACACGGAATGCCAACACCTGAACAGTACATGAGTCTTACAGCATATGGTGGTGCTGTGTGCCTGTCACGTTCCCCGCCAGATATATATATATATATATATATATATATATATATATATATATATATATGTAAAAAACACTCCTGTAGACAAACTTTAGAAAAAAGAAAAACGGAGTGCTCAGCAGTCTGAATAGCCAAAGCCTTAATGCAATTTTAATAATTCAAAAAACAAACAGCGTTTTCGCTACTAAATAAATGTAGCTTCATCAGAGGCAGACAAACACAGAAAAAAGGCGCCAAACAGAATTTATACTAGTGGCAGCCTGAATAAAATCAGCTGGTATAAGTTACATCACTTCCTTGCACAATAAAGATGTCAACAAACACCTATTTCTTAAATAATTCCAGTTAAGAACCACAACATCTTACCCTTCCATCAAACACAAATTCATAAAAAACTGTTTTCACATATAAAACCTTAATGCATGAAAAATAAAAACTTTTTAAAAATTTATATTTTTAAAATTTTTACAATAAACATTTTAAGTTCATTAACTAAGAGAAGAAAATGTATTGCATTTATATATAACTAGAAAATGGTACCACATATAAGAGGTCATCCCATATGTTAAATCAATTATTTAACTCCACACTAGGCAGTAGTTGTTAAATCAATGTAATAAAAACAAACCTATTATAAAAATAACATATCAGCGAAGGTAGGATCTGTATTTCAACACAGGGGCTATATTGCAGCTTTCATTTAAGCCTGGCATATTAAAGGCATCTAATTTAAGCTGCCATTGTAATTCCAAAATTTCCAATAATAAAGAAATAGGACCTCCCCTGATAGATTTATATTTACAGTCAATACCCATAAAAACAAAGTTATGCCCTTGGTTAGAAACCACATGTTTCGCAAGAGCATTCTCACATTTATTGTTTCTAATTGCGTATATATGTTGATATATGTGCTCTCTGAATTTTCTATCTGTTTTTCCGACATAAAATGCCGGACAACAAACACAGAGAGCAACATATATAACAGATTTAGTATTGCAATCAATTCTACTGTTTATCCAATATTTTTTGTTTCCAATAGTAAATGAACTCCCAGTTCGCAAAACATGGCACCAGTTACACATCCCACAGGTAAAACATCCTTTTGTTTTTTGGAAAGCTTGTATTGGTGCTTTTGTTTGCAATAATTCCTTAATGTTGTGACCTCTCCTAAATGTGAACTTTGGTTTATCACCAAGTTTCTCAACCAAAAAGGAATTATTAGTAATGAAATACCAGTTTTTGACAACAATATCTGATATTTCTTTAGAACTCAAACTAAAAACAGTAGAAAAGGACAAAGAAAAGTCCCTTCTAGGTTCCTCAATACCTGTAACAGGAACAAGAACTGTATTTGCCCCTTCAGTTGACATATCTTGTTGGCTACAATTGACAGGCCCTTGGTCAAGAATTAAGGGGAACAGTATTCCATTCCTTCTTTTATTGGAAACTTCTAATATCACTTCATCTATAACTAAGGGTGGGTAACCCCTATCTGATGAAGCTACATTTATTTAGTAGCGAAAACACTGTTTGTATTTTGAACTATTAAAATTGCGTTAAGGCTTTGGCTACTCTGACTGCTGAGCACTCCGTTGTTTCTTTTATATATATATATATATATATATATATATATATATATATATATATATATATATATATATATATATAGATATATATATAGATATAGATATAGATATATATATAGATATATATATAGATATAGATATAGATATCTAGATAAATATATATATCTGTATAGATATATATATAGATATATAGATATAGATATATATATAGATATATAGATATAGATATATATATATATATATATATATATATATATATATATATATATATATATATATATGTACACATATGCATATATATAATACAGATAGAAAGGGCAATAGAGGGATATATGGTGATATAGATGGATTCAGTGATATCTGCAAATATGATAGATAGTTCAACGACATCCATAACATCTTGGAGGTACAAATAAATAGGATACCGCCAACCATGGAATGTGTAACATACCAACATGCATAACCACGAGGCTGAAAGACCGATAGAACACAGTACCGGAACAGTACATCCGCAAGTAATAGTATGATGATATGAAGGGACGGTTAGTCACCGCTGATGGTGTCACGGTCCACGTAGGTACTGTGTTCAACTGTGTCTGTGAGTGCCGTAGTCTGTGTAAGTGTGCGTTGAGGGTGCCATGTGCATTTCTGTGTGACTGTAATGTGTGTGTGTGTGTCTGCAACATGTGTATGTTGGTGCCAAGTCAGAGGCAGACCAGTATGGTAGGTGTGGGTATAGCTAGCCATAGGCATACGGTTACTACCTGTACCACAGTAGGAGGGGCATCCCCACCCTGGGCAGGTGTGTCCTGACATAAAACAGTACAAAGGGCAAATGTCCAAGATGGTAGGACATAAATATGTCCCATATATAATGTAACAGTCATATTTAATAGTTATGCCTGTATGTAAGAAACTTAAATGTTACATGCAATATGATAAGTATCCAAAGTCACAACAATAGGTATGTAGTGAGGATAAAAGTATGTGCTACCTGTGTACTGACCGTGGCTACGTGTTGGCCTGTAAACACTGCTTTGTGTCCCGCAAGTGTCCAACAATGACCATATTATAAGGTGGCAGCCCATGGCAAACAGGATCTTTTAACAATGCAACCACAATGACTGCAAATATCTGGGACAGAAATACAAGGGATAGCTGTCACCTACACATATCCCCTGATATATCGCTGCAATTACAGAGGTATACAAGTAGCAAGCTCACCTGCAGACGATATAGAAACCAATTAACAACAGCCCAACATACAATCCCATAACATAAGTCTACTAATTGTTAGCTCTCTAATCAGGGACGGAGCCCACACACATATATATGGATTATGTAGAAATGCAAGGCCCACAAACCGTATATGTACAACCACCGACATCCCCCACACTAGAAACTAAAGCAATACAAACTGTAATAGCAGCACAAACATCCAGTCAGTCAATTACATCTGCAGAACCCTCAACATACCGTGTGAGAGACACAATTAAAGGCAACATGCAAAATTGCAGGCGTTGTATAATGGAACAAACAGCCATGTTACAGGTATTGATTGCAATACTCCGTTAACAGACGTCGGGATGACAGGTACACCCACATGTTGAACCAAATACTCTACCTGTCACACACAATCAATGGGAGACATGAATCCAAACTATACTTGTCTCCATGCATAGCAGTTGCAGTTACTCATAACAAAACACAATACATACCGTCTCCCCGAAGGTAGGGCAAATAGGCAACGCCCAAGTGGAGAATCCAATTATACCCCACTGTCGCCGCGTAATTGGCGAATGGAGTAGCTGCACTGCTGATATGCAAGTAATTAGTCACTTAGGAACACCAATTGGTGGGAAGAGTCCACATGTTTCAGGTATCGACGTATATAAGGATGACTTGCCAGACATTCAAACCATATGCTCATACCGAAAAACAGTTGAAACACTGTGAGAGAGATAGAAATGAAATGCCGTAACAACAACAAGGTATGTAGAATGCCCGATATGTAAGGTTATGTATAGCATGATCTGTATTAATTAGTTTTACTGTATGTATAGCCTGGTTTGCATTAATTAAATGTGTCCGCAATGCATAAAGTGGGGAAAGGTATTGATGTAGTGATGTCTTGCTGAGCATACTAGCGCTTGTAGAATCTGTGCGTCCAGCAGTGGGACACAAGGTACACAGCACAGACACCAGAAGGGATGCTACATGAGGCCATTAAACAGAACAATGCCATACAACCGGCCGTCAGTGGTAGGGTATATCCAACAAGGATGTGCCATAGCAGGGGATAGTATATGTTGATATACTGTCACAGTATGCATGTGTATGGGTAAATAACGTTAATGACATATGTAAGATGGTCCCGCTGAGCAAGTATGCTTTGCATTATGGGATACTATGTGGAATATGTGTAATGTATAGTATTATAGGTAGATATGACAGATATTCTACACAGCATAACAGGCATATCATGCATACCACAGGTATCATGTATTGGTATGCACAATAACAGGATACATATGGCCTGTAGGTATGGGACATAGTAATAGCATGATAGCTAATCTAAATGGAAGGGCTACCAAGTAACCATGTACAAAGGACATGTAATAGCTGCACAGGTGCATATTGGGGTACTATGCAGTCCGTCAAGTCCATGTGTAAGCACAACTACAATGTTCACACTAGTGGCACCTCTCCAGGGTAGTGTCCTGTGAAGAGCAGAGCCAGGTGTCACCTGCACCACTGCACAGTACAGCCACTGCAGTGATCCCAGGCCTACATGTGTCTCCCAACCACCAAGGGAGGTATCGCATGAACAGTGCTACTGAGTGTCCCTGTGTGATGTACAGAGGACTTATGTTCCACAGCATGGTGAGTGTCCTGTTTGGGAATGTAACCCAGAAGCACATCCCACTCATTGTGGTGTGTGTGCACATATCCATGAGCATGTTGCTCACAGTGGCCTCTGCTTATGTTGCGTATGAGGAGTATATCCATCAATAATGTTGTGGACATGGGCACTGTCTGATCAGCAGAGGTCACCCCTGAGTATGTAGTATGCAAATGTGTACAGATGTGGTGTCCAGATTGCAGCCGCATATTTAAACTGTCGGAGCTCAGTAAACATCATGGTGTGTTAATGTTGTGGCATGTAAAGCTGTAGCTGTTGTGTAAGGTACACCCTAAATGGGGTGGTGTACCCTTGAATGTGTGTAGATGTCTTGAGTTCAGAGGTACAATGGGTGCCTATGTACCAGTTACATACCCAGTACAGATAGGTGTGGCCACGTAGGAGGATATCCACACCACAGTGGCAATACGGTAACCACAGGAGTGGGTGCAACATATGTGTGTACTGCAAACATGTACAATGTGATATGTATGTAGGGGACTACCATCCATGTGATAGTCAGTGGGTGAATGGTGTAATGCAAAGGTGATGTGCATGCACCTTGTGTCATGCAGCTTGATGCCATGATAGTCATAATATTTATCTGTCACAGCAACACCCGTATGTTTGGAGTCAGTATCAGCTGGTGGAGCAATCATGGCGCTTGGTATGTAGGGGTTCTAAAGCTAGGCAGGGAATGTCCCCTGTGCCAGCCTGTTCCGCAGGGAAGCATATACTTAACATGAGGGGCCCTATGACTGAGGACAGTGGTATGCCAAAGTACCTGACATGTAGTAGGTACTATGGTATGCTGGCCTCACTGTGTGTCCTGTCCATGAGCCACATAGCATAACATCCTGAGACACAGGGTATGATGTGCAGGTGGATGTGTATGTTGTCAATACCAGAATGGGGAATGGTGCTGAAAGGCAATGAGAGGACAATGTAGGATGTGTGGACTCCCGTACCATCAGCAACTGCCCTGGTAACTGTATGAAAGGAGTCCACCATGTGTAGGGGCCATGCTCTGGCCTTAACAAGCCCAACCCGGGTGGCAGCAGAGGACGGGAGACCAACAATGTCTCTGAGAATGACGTCCTTGATGATGTGCCCCATAGCCACGCAGAACAGTCCAGTCAGGTGTGTAGGACTATAGTCCCACTCGTGCAATGCGGTGCCACCTGTGTGTAGTGTGATAAATGCTGCTGTGTGCCATTCAGGGTCTACAATGTCTGAAACAAGGCTATTACTGAATATGGTGGCCTAGTGGGGAGACAAGTAATTCAGAGGTTGGTGGACATCACAGCCTGGGACGTTGGAAGGTGACATGGGGCCAGTGTCCCAGGACACATAGAGTGTAGGTCAGTACTGTGTAGGTGTGACCACAGGGACACCACAATGTTCATGTATGGATTACGTCCCTTTAGTGAGTGAGAGGGTGTACTGTCAGCATTGAATCCATCCTCCAGCATGTTGCCAACAATACCTGGGTCTGCAATGTTCCTGAGTGACTGTTGTATGTGACAGCAGATGTGGGTGTTGCCATCGAATACTGACATACCACCATAATGCCTGGTGGTACACCCGGAATGTGTGGCAGTCATGTTTACATAGCTAGTCTTGGAGTATGTGATGAGGGACCCTGTGGCCCCACTACGGCTGACCAGTGAGCCACCCCACACATGGGAATGTACACCACTGTGCAACAGCCTACACCTGTTGTTGTACATCATATGTCCATGGAACATGACCACCAGAGTGGCGTCTGTTATCTGGTGTGTACCATCATGGCTCTGTGTGGAATAGCATGATCCATGCAGTTGTGTACATGCTAATTAAGTGCACTGGGGTATGTGTCAGCAATTGTATGTGCATTATCCATCTGCACGGGTGTCATGATGTTAACAACCGCTGTCAGCAGACGTCTGTAGTAGGTGTAGTAGTACACATGTACTGTGTATGCTGTGATGGGTGTGTTTCCAGGATGTGGCTAACAAGGTAGATTAGCATATGTTCGGAATCCACCAATGAGGGGATAACCCCAGGTGTGTAACACCAGTCACATGGTGATAGTGTTCATGCCAAGGGTAATGTAGGTCTTGGAGGTGGTGTGTATGTGTTGATCCAGCAGAGTGGAGGGTATGACTCATGGATGTGTCGGTACATGAGTGGCTATCCCAGTGAAGTGTGGGGTAGTGTCAGTCACACATCAGTAGTAGCTGAGGCCCACTGTCCACTATACCACCATAGAAGGTATGTTACCCGTGGGGTATGATGTTGACTCTGTTGCTTGTTACAATGTGTATAGCGGTCCGGACACAGTTAGTTGCATGTGGAGCACCTCTGATGCATTGTGCTAAGCAACTTGCCAGGATGTGTGTAAAACATAGTGGGATATGGGAACCCCTCAGCTGTGGGTGTGCCGGTCCAGGTATGTGCCTGGAAGATATGGTCAGTCTATAACCTGTCATTGCAGGTGTGCTCTGCAGAGCCTACAGGCAGGTCCCAGTCACTGCAGAGATGTTGGAGTGGTGCATTATAAGGTGTGCCTTGCCTGCGTGCATCACAGGGGAAGATGCAAGCAATGTGTCACATGACCCCATGTCGTGCATGCCAGTTACCGCCCTGCCGGTGACAGTTATTGGAAACTGTGCAGGACAGGCAGTATAGCAGCAGCAAGAGCTTAGCATGTGAGCTGTACTCCCAGGGCTGACAGGTGCAAGTCATCTGTGCCACAGCATTGTGTTTTACCTGGACAGTCATAGCGGACAGATACCACATGCCTGTAGAATGACAATAGGAGCATAGGCAACTGTTGACGTGACACAGTCAGTCATTGTACAGTGGTATCGTGTCTGGATGAATGCAAAATGCTCCCCAGGGCGAGGTCCATACCCTCAGGGCTATAAGACTGGTGAGCTATTGCATGTCCCTGCACACGTAGTCTGTGAAGTGGCATCACAGGGCAGTCACACTAACATGGCGAATGACAGACATATCGTACCTGGTGAGGTGTGGCATGGGTGCATAGGTTATGTTGCAGAAGACAGTTACCCGACAACAAGATGTAATGCCTTGTGTAGCCTGCTGTGTGGAACTGCAGTGTGACACCCTACAGAGTCAGCTATGACTGGTGTGTTGTGAATGTTATAACACACTATTGGCTGTATGTGGTGGGCACACATGAGTCTGTGGGCTATAAGCTGGTGATGTTGTCTTCCATGATGGGGGCTACCTCTGGTGCCTACAGTGAGTATGGAGATGTACTGCACAGGTTGTCCTCATAGGTGTGGCCAGTGGTGTAGATTATGTGAGACTATGTAATGGGTGGGGTGTGTTGCGAATGTTACACATCCCCAAATGACTGTCAGGTGCAGTCAGGGTTGGTGACAGCATTACCCCCAGCCATAGCTGTCAGCCTCCTGTCCCCAAAATGAGGAACATTAGCCCTCATACAGTGTGACAAATGGGCGAAACGTGGAACACTTACAACTGTCTTACTAACAGCGTCAACTAGGAAGGGCATATGATGGCTAAAATAGGCTGGTCTTACGTATAAAACAGATATTCCAATGAATTAATATGATTCTCATCTATCTAGCCATGGCTAGCAGGTAAACTATGTACAACAATGAATGTGTGACAGACCCTTCCAATGTGGAACCTTGAGGAACATGCACCTTTTAGAACCCCAAATGAGGTATGTTCCCCGTAATGAGGTACACCTGAGAGCTATGGACCCAGCACGGCTGCAGACGTGCATCCCCCACAGGCTGTAGTGCCGTATGTTGGGAAGTGAGCATTAAATGTGTACACGAGACAATTGCTCTTTTGCCACATGTACGACATATCCCTCATATAGACAGGCAGTAGCACTGGTACGTGACAGTTGGACATGCCTGCATATACAACCATGTCCCACAGGATATGTGTGTTACGTGTGTACAACAGCTGTCATACCTTAAGCAAGCTGGGAAGTGTAGGGCAGCCAGTGTACCTGTGGGAAATGGTGTGGAATGGGCGCTATAGTAATCATTAGCTCATGACATGCTCACATGTTCTGAACAAGTGCCTAGCATGACCATACAATACAGATAGGGTGTTGGATAATATCAACCCACAAGTGGTGATGACAGTCATTTAGGGTGGCACTGCACTATAACCCTGCTGAGTATGGTGTGCATGTCCATGAACCATTAGCACTGTAGATGTTATCAGTACAGATGTACAAGATAGCACAGATATTTGATTACAAATACCTTTGCATGTCACAGGTGTGTTCCACCAGTGGCCTGTTGACAGACCCACAACTACTAAAGGTGCAAGAGTGACATGTGCACAGCACATCTGTGCCAGATACAGTAGAACAGGGTTAATGTGTTGTACCCCACCCTCATTGTAGCCCATACCACACACACAAATGTTAGGCATCTGTGTATGTAAGGCTGTGAATGGCCATGACCTATCAGTTTAGCTGTGTCAGTGTTGTGAACAACATACAGAATGGGCTGTGTGTGTGAGGTGTGTGACATATGTGCACAGTCTGATGGATGACACCAGCAGTGTCACTGCTAGGTGAACATCCCTGTACCCATAAACTGCTACCTAGGCTGTGGTCAACATTATGGACACTGTGTAAGGGATGGTGCTGTGCAGTGCACCCCCGACATGGTGACGTCTCCAGGCCCCTTAGGTAGTCATCTGAGGTACCCATGTCATGTCAGGGGGCCATCCATGAGCACGGAGATCAGTGGCCAGTCATATACAGCACTGTGGTGACCAATATTGGATCACATACCACCTGTAAGGGGTAATGGCTATGCATGGATGTGTGATAACAGCCTTCACAATCCACACCTCCACTATGCAGCATGCTGTCTAAATTGCAGAAGGACATTTGCTACACCATGATGATGGACATGCTACATGTCCATATCCTAATCTATATGACATATGTCATGGACAGCCACCATCCTAATACTAGGATCGCCACAGACTGGACAGATCCCTGTGCCATATATGTGACATACTCCCGCCATACCATGCAACCCTGTCCATCAAAGCTGCAGATGTCATCCCAGTCATACATGGTGTGATGGCCGCATGGTAGATGTACTATCAACTGACTGGATCAGTAATGTGGCACTGATGCAGCTTGCGGTGGCACAATGGCCATCTGTAACAGCGTGGAAACCATGCCCGCACATGCTATGGTTGATGACCATCCCTGCAAATGTCGTCTGACTATCCATTGTCCCATGTCTATCACATGTGTAATACAGGCGATCCGTGTCAGGATGTTGAACAGTTGTACAGTGCTGTGCAGATGTATACGGCAAAACACATGCATGTACAGGTGTCCATGCGTATGTGTGCATTGTCACTGATCAAGTCCATTCCGGCTGTGTCTGTGTTGATATGTGACATATACACAGCATCCAGGTCAACAGTAGTACCGTGGACACATCGAGGCATGTGCAGATAGGTAAGAACACAAGTGCAGGCAAATAGACATGCCCACAGCAAGGCAGCATTTACATGGAGTATGAACACTGTAATGAGGTGACACACATATATGGTGATGATATCCAATGCATAATGGGTGTGACATGTGTGACACAAACACGTCAGTCGTGTCAGTGTCATGGTGCTTTGCAAAGATAACTGTGCAGATGCAGTAGATGTCATAGAAATGTATGTGCAGCAGTATCTCTGTACATCTCTGAAACTGTGACCTGTCACCATCATTATGTTTTACAGATAATGCACCGTACACGCCTCCCAGCATACACCCGCCAGGAGGATGATGTCCTCATCCCACAGCTCCATGACAACTATGACTTGTTGTTCAGCCATGTGCCACAGCATGCCCAGCAGCGGGATGACCTGTGGCAGGATCTACGCAGGAGGGTGAACGATGTGGGTGGCCATAACCGCACCTACCAGCAGGTGCGCAGACACTGCACGGACCTGATACGACATGCAAAACAGCATGCCACTGCAATCACCAGGGAACAAGGTGGAACAGGTGGTGGGCCACCAACCCAGCCCCCACTCACACACACCGAGGACCTACTGGCCAGTCTGGGGACACACAGGGAACAGCATCCAGAAACACTAGCTGCCATTGTGGAGGTGGGTGTCTCCCAACCAATGAGCCTGGAGTTGCCTGGTAAGTCAGTAATGCACATATGGCTATTATATCCCATGCAGTTGCATGTGTCACTGTACATAATGTAAAGTAACAACATATGCCAGGTATGTGGACACACATGCTGCATACTACAGTATGCTACGTTGTGTATGCACACATGTGCATACTATATGCTATTACACAGGTGAATGTGTGCACATGCACAGTGCAACCTGTGGCTGTCATACAGTCATGGATAATGTTCATACTGGTGTGTCACCCCTATACAGGTACCTCTGGTGTGCCGCACAGACATGGGTCCTTTGCAGGTGAGACTGTCATCAGTATCAGGCATGTTACAGTGTAGATCTATTTGCCATGTGGCCAGTTAACACTTGCACACCTGATGTTTGTTCCAGTCACGATATGCAGGTCGCACCACCATGCATTCACACACGCCGCCCATGTGCAATATATTCACACGTAATGATACACAGACTTGAAACCACAGTACTTGTCATTGCGACATGTGTGGTCAGCTGTGCATACAACGGTGGAGGTGTTCTACAATGGAGGCATATGTAGTATGCATTGGAACAACATGTGCAGTACGCACACAGTACCACACAGTGAGCTGTGATATGGGCAGCCCACAAGTGTCACCATTGTGTCATATGCCCCTGCATCGGGTGCACACATTGTGATGTGTCACCTGACATGTACCAGACATGTAGTGTTCTGTCTGCAATATTGTCACACTATTACATGACCTATACCCCACATACCAAACATACAACCCGTTGTCTGCATAGACCTGTGGAATGTGACATATCTTACATGTATGGGTGTATGTCATATGGCACCACACATACATGTGGAGAAGATGCCCATCACACACAATTGGCCACCACATGTGCACACATGGCCATGGGGGATGGCCAGAGACATGTAGACCCACAGTACATGGGATGTGTATACACCCTGTTGCACATTGTCCACACATGGTCCAATTATAGCCTTAGTTGACTGATTATACAGTTGATGTGGTACAGTGGACAACCTAAAAGCCTGTGCACAGCTACTGGAGGTGTCACTGAAGTCTACCATATACGATCTGTCGAACATCACGACTGTGTTGCAGTCATGGCTATGCAATGTGTACATATTATGCATTCTACAGCAACATACATGCCTCATGTTGCCATGCAATGGCACAGTGTCTGTACTTCACACTGTATAGCAATGTAGACGGCTCACACTACCCTTACGTGCTCATGCACATTTGCTAAACATGCATTCTATCTGTAGGGCATACACACAACACTGCAATGTGAAGCCCATTATGATGCTGTACATGTGTCAGGACACCATTGTGTCAAACATGTATGCATGTTAATGCACATGTCAGCAAATTACATGTCAAGGTCACGTCAGCCATGTGTACTGTTATCCTGTTCTGGGCCACATGGTGTATCACGGGGATGCATGCATACTACCATGATTGTGTGAACTGCATGGCTACTGATATGACACCTGCTTGCTGTAGTGTGCACCCCAGGGAGGTATGCTTACTAACACTATTAATGTCTGAGCTGCATGCCCTCTGCTCTATCGCAGGCATGCTGCATGCCATCTGACAAATCACATGCATGGTGTGTCTGTGTGTCTGTGTGTGTCTGTGTGTCTGTGTATGTCTGTGTGTGTGTCTGTGTGTGTGTCTATGTGTGTGTCTGTGTGTGCCTGTGTGTGTGTCTGTGTGTGTGTCTGTGTGTGTGTCTGTGTCTGTGTCTATTGTACTTTACAGCATTTCTTTGCATTCACAGGTGATGTAGGTGTGTTACCCTCCTGCGGTCCATCTGATGTTAGTGTCCCCACAGTTACTAGCGGTGATGAACATATGCATGAGGTACAGGCAGGGTTGTCAGGGGCTGAATCTGTGCCAATGGTTACCATCCCAGCTATGTCCCCCTCTTCCCCGCACACAGTTCTGCTGCCAACACATACCGCATCACCGGTGGCCATAGAGGAAGGACAGTCAGCATCTGTTGGCATGGAACAGGAATGTGTGGTGGCTACAGAAGGTGTGTCTACACACCATGGTGTCAGTGTAATGACTGCAGATGTGCCACACAGGCATGTGGCTGGTGCTGCTCGTAGGAGGACCTCTGGCAGACATGCACCTGCAGGACAGAGTGCAGCAGCTGGTATCACCAGACGCATGTTCCAGACTGTAATGGCGGCACAGGCACATGCTGAACGGCAGAACAGAGAAGGGCAGAGGCTGCAGAGGGCTGCTATCCATACCCTAAATGGCAACATCCAGGCATTGGCAAATGCTCAACAGCAGATTGCTAATGTTCTGGATAGGCGACTAGGTGAAATGGTCGGAATCCTTGACCGAGGCATGGCAATCCGCGAGCGGGAGCTATCTGTGCTGGAGCTCCTGGTAGGAGTGAGGCGTAGGCCACGTGGACGTAGGCCAGCAACACCACCTAGTGTAGGTCGACGTGAGTGTGCCACCTCACATGCCCGCTCCCATAGGGCCGGTAGCAGTAGCAGTGCGGCTGCTGCTGTGCTGTCAACACCAGGACACAGCAGGCCACATGGACATGGCCCTGGACGGTCTCAGCAGGGACATGTTTCCAGCAGACATGTGTCATCGGACAGTAGCCACTCTGTACCTCCATCTGGTAGTGCCCATGCAACCCCAGGCAGGCACAGGTCAGGTGGCCGTGGATGGACACAGAGAGCTGTACAACCTGCATTGTACAATCTGGGGCTGTCAATTATACCTCGTGTAGGCATCACAAATGGCAGAACTGTGTACACACATACACGCACACAGCAAACACAACTGTAGGGCTCCACAACATCCACATGCATTCTGCACAGACATGTCCAGTCAACTCACTGGCCCTTACACACACACATGAAGTTATCCATTGGTGCAGCCTATGCCCTTGGCAAACATATCACCCTGTGCATATGATGAAGCCTGTGCCACATCCCTGTCATCCACACCATCGGTGCAGGGTTATGCACAAATATTTTGATGCACAGGGTGAACAGCATAGTGAGAGGTGTATGTAATACCTGTGTATGCATAGTGAGGGATGTGTATATTGCAGTGGTTGTGTGCAGCCTATGCCCCTGGCAAACATATCACCCTGTGCATATGATGAAGCCTGTGCCGCATCCCTGTCATCCACACCATGGTGCAGGGTTATGCACAAATATTCTGATGCACAGGGTGAACAGCATAGTGAGAGGTGTATGTAATACCTGTGTATGCATAGTGAGGATGTGTATGTTGCAGTGGTTGTGTGTGAATACTGAGTTGTGTATGTGACATAGGTTGTGTACTGTTGACATGCACCAGTTACACCATGTAGTGCAGGTGCAGCATGCATTGTGATGTGTTCACAGTATGTGTCTCGGTTACATCTGTAGCACCATGTTGGTTGTGATACCCTGGTTCCCTCCTATGGTGTACTTGCATGTGCCTACAGGTAGCAGTGTTTGCAGTCCCCCACGTGTAACTGTGGAGTACACACAGGCACGTCTGGGATGTGTATGTTGCAGTGGTTGTGTGCAGCCTATGCCCCTGGCAAACATATCACCCTGTGCATATGATGAAGCCTGTGCCGCATCCCTGTCATCCACACCATCGGTGCAGGGTTATGCACAGATAATCTGATGCACAGGGTGAACAGCATAGTGAGAGGTGTATGTAATACCTCTGTATGCATAGTGAGGGATGTGTATGTTGCAGTGGTTGTGTGTGAATACTGAGTTGTGTATGTGACATAGGTTGTGTACTGTTGACATGCACCAGTCACACCATGTAGTGCAGGTGCAGCATGCATTGTGATGTGTTCACGGTATGTGTCTCAGTTACATCTGTAGCACCATGTTGGTTGTGATACCCTGGTTCCCTCCTATGGTGTACTTGCATGTGCCTACAAGTAGCAGTGTTTGCAGTCCCCCACATGTACCTGTGGAGTACACACAGGCACATCTGGCAATATCAGCATGCTACATGTACCTTCATCCTGACTGTTGGACACACAAACATGACACAGATGTCCGCACATATACTGCACCTGATGCATGTGGTCGGTGCCACAGGCTACACTGGACAGAGACGTGACATACATAGCAGGACACATTACAGGTATGGTGACATGGTGCAGGGGTTGTACACAGCGGCCTGGCCAATGATGATGTGAGGTGTCACTTGGTAGCTGGAGGCCACACTGTGCAGCAGTAGGACCCTGTAACAGTACATGAACATGGCCGCAGTCACGGGGTGTACACCACTATCATGCACACCCCATAGTGTGCAGCTGGGGACACTTGCCTTTGTGGTCATCACCCTCACAGTACTATGCACCCACACGACTTATCACAGAGAAGGGACATGCACAGGTAGCCAGTATGGCTGGGACCTATGGCATCAACAGGGTTGTGCAATGCATCACCATTACAGGTTAGTCAACACGTGGGGCCAGTGATAATTTCCCACCGTATATTAGCATACACACTCACACCAAGCACCAGACATACATACAGACACACACACACTGTGGTGACCATACATGTGTATACGGACAGCCGATGTGTGTGATGCACCTCACCGGTGAACGTCATGCTTCCCACACTGACATATGTACAGTTCTCTACAATGGTGTACAGGGATGTGTAGCAACTGGGACATATTCCCCATGATATGTGGCATCCCTGGTCACACATTCGGACACACATGGCAGTGCTGGGAATGATACACCAGCCATATGATGACACGTTTGATGGATATGCAGCAGTATTGATTGCATTATGTGTACCAATGCTATATCTGGAAAATGTGCTGCTATATACACACGAGAGGTTGTAGGTGTTACAGGTGCCATATGACATATAGTTGTTAACACCTGACTGCTGTGTATGCATTATGTCAGCACCATCACGTAACAGCGACATAGTGCACAGTTAGCACATGGCATGATAGGATGGTGTGTGACACAACTGTGAGCCACCCCCTGCACACATACATCTAGACAGGTGGTTCACCACGTTATGTACACACATCCCTCCATATGTGCTGTTTGTATGTCACTGTATACAGATGTCAATGATGGGTCTGCATTGCGTCTGCATGCCGTAGGTAGGTGCAACTATGTTACGGACATTGGCCACTGCACATGCATGTTTGCTGCATGCACAGTACAGATGTCACATGTGTCTCCTGTTGCCATGTTTGTATGCATTGCTATTGTTGGACATGTGTGTTGACATACATAACACATGGACTGCGGTATAATATCATGGGTGTCATAGGCGACCAGTACAAGGGTATGTGTCCCAGTGAACACTGCTACCCCCTGTAGTGTGAGCATTCAACAGACATGGGCCCACATTCAATTCGCGTGTGTAGCATTGATTAGGCCAGTGTTATGCACGAGGTACATCAAAGGCCATGTATGTATGTGTTGTGTGTGCAGTCCATGCACACATCCACACAATCACATGTATGACATACCCAGATGTGTGTTCATTGGTGTACAGCAACAGTCAGGTGTCACAGCTGTGTAAGGGCCATGGTATGTCTTGAGCCGACCTGTTCATGTATACTGGTATCATGGCAATGCATAACACCTGCTGGATCCCTGTTGGTATGTGTGTACTCTGCACAGCTGGTGTACACCGCTGTACAGCCCAGTGGTCATGTGTCACATGGTGTTGTTGGACCGTAAGGCTGTGTAGTGCTGCACCAACGACATGGTACTGACTTGACAGCTACAGTGTACACTGCAGTGTGTACGTGTGTGACCTGCACCTGTGACAGCTGTGATGGCAGCTGTGTGTGTACAGGTCACTGCATGTGTGACCGCCCTGTGCGTGAGGGCAGTTATACCTTACTGTGCCCTTCTGTGTGCACACTCCATCTGCATGCAAGATTGCCCTTTGCAACAGCTAAGTGTGTGAGCATGCCCAGTACGCCGTTGTGTAGATGGACACACAGTACATTCCACACTGCGCCCCTCCGTGATTAGACTCCGTGTGCATGCAAGATGGCCCTTTGCAACAGCTAAGTGTGTGAGCATGCCCAGTATGCTGTTGTGTAGATGGACGCACAGTACATTCCACACTGCACCCCTCCATAATTAGACTCCGTGTGCATGCAAGATGGCCCTTTGCAACAGCTAAGTGTGTGAGCATGCCCAGTACGCCATTGTGTAGATGGACGTACAGTACTTTCCACACTGCGCCCCTCCATGATTAGACTCCGTGTGCATGCAAGATGGCCCTTTGCAACTGCTAAGTGTGTGAGCATGCCCAGTACGCCGTTGTGTAGATGGACACACAGTACATTCCACACTGCGCCCTTCCATGATTAGACTCCGTGTGCATGCAAGTTGGGCCTTTGCAACAGCTAAGTGTGTGAGCATGCCCAGTACACCATTGTGTAGATGGACACACAGTACATTCCAAGCAGACGTGTGATACTAAGCGTGTGGGCATGGCCATTGACATCCTGTATAGCCATGGTGGAAATCCAGGCACCAGATGTCCAATTTCAATGTCAAGATGGATGCCTACATTGAACACACTTGTTGCTCTCTCGAAGGGTGTACTATCTGTGGCGCTTCCCGTATCTATTCAGTGTTATTGTGCTCCGTAGATATTTAGTTGGCCCGTTGACAGCACTGGCGTGTTTGTGTACGTCTACCTGGGGACGGTAATATGCTTTCAGACCGCTCACTCTCTAAACATTCCCTATCGGCATCTTTGCCTTTGCGGATGATGTCACCCACCTAGAAGTATGCCTCTGGGAGTGCTGTGTTCAGTAATCTTGGTAGCGCATTCTGTAAATGCGTAATGCTGTAGTGTGTTAGAGTAGGTAGGTGTGTGTTCAACTCCCGGCCCTTCCAAGTGTGTGTGTGTGTGTGTGTGTGTTTCCAGCTGTCTGGGGACACAGTAATGCTTTTAGATGCCTCACAACACATACATTCCCTATCGGCGTCTTTGCGGATGATGTCACCCACCTAGAAGTATGCCTCTGGGAGTGCTGTGTTCAGTAATCTCGTTAGTGCGTTCTGTAAATGTGTAATGCTATAGTGTGTTAGAGTAGGTAGGTGTGTGTTCAACTTCCGTCCCTTCCAAGTGTGTGTGTGTGTGTGTGTGTGTGTGTGTGTGTGTGTGTGTGTGTGTGTGTTTCCAGCTGCCTGGGGACACAGTAAAGCTTTTAGATGCCTCACAACACATACATTCCCTATCGGCGTCTTTGCCTTTGCGGATGATGTCACCCACCTAGAAGTATGCCTCTGGGAGTGCTGTGTTCAATAATCTCGGTAGCGTGTTCTGTAAATGCGTAATTCTGTAGTGTGTTAGAGTAGGTAGGTGTGTGTTCAACTCCCGGCCCTTCCAAGTGTGTGTGTGTGTGTGTGTGTGTGTGTGTGTGTGTGTGTGTGTGTGTGTGCATGTTTCCAGCTACCTGGGGACACAGTAATGCTTTTAGATGCCTCACAACACATACATTCCCTATCGGCGTCTTTGCCTTTGGGAATGATGTCACCCATCTAGAAGTATGCCTCTGGGAGTGCTGTGTTCAGTAGTCTCGGTAGCGCGTTCTGTAAATGCGTCATGCTGTAGTGTGATAGGGTAGTTAGGTGTAAGTTCGATTCTCAGGCCTGCCAAATGTGTGTGCGTGTGTGTGTGTGTGTGTGTGTGTGTGTGTGTGTGTGTGTGTGTGTGTGTGTGTGTGTATGCTCCCGTCCGCTTGGGGACTTTTAGATGCTTTGCAATACAGATGTATCCTTCTGACATCTTTGTCTTTGCAGATGTTGACACACACCTAGTAGAATGCCTGTCTGTCTGCTGTGTTTAGTAATCTCGGTAGCGTGTTCTGTAAATGCGTCATGCTGTAGTATGATAGGGTAGTCATGTGTAGGTTAGATTACCAGCCCTGCCACATGTGTGTGTGTGTGTGTGTGTGTGTGTGTGTGTGTGTGTGTGTATCTCTCTCTCTCTCTATATATATATATATATATATATATATATATATAAAATCTATTTTCTGCCCATAACTCTGCTCTTGCATGGACAGCTGACTGTTTCATGTATCGCATATTTGCATAGCTTTCACATACCAATGGGGTATGTTGCAACTCCCAACATTGTCCATGCAACGTCTGTGTTACAGGCGGTGTTACACGCCCTTACAGGCGTTTGCTGTATATCTTGGCAGACATCTATCCTTGCTGTACTCTCACTGTACTCGTACATGCTGGAGGCTTCATGTATCATGGCCTAGTTTTGATGTGTGTATGTCTATTTGTGCTGTGTGCATGGCTCTGGGTATGTCCCACTATCATCATTTGTAAAGGTGACAGTCCTATAGGTTCTTCATGTAGACTGGTGTGTCATTTGACATGTCAGCACATACCTGCGGACAGTACTGCATGTCCTACTGCAGCGCATTTCATACCTTCTGCGTTATCTTGCAGTCAATATTGCTGTTTTCTCACACATGTATCTGTTTCTGTTCATACCACTCCACCTCCTAGAGCAGGTTGCTGGACAAGGCCTTATCTGATAGTGGGACACAGAGGGCAGTATTGACATGTTGCTCTTACAAACGTAGATAGTTGACACAATAATAGGTTTCGCATTAGTATGGCTTTTCTGTCAGATTTGGTGTCTTACTCACATGTTTGTCATTATTTCATGTCTTCAGTTATCATGAAAGTGCCAGAATGTTACTGTTGTTACGTGGAACACACCAAACATATGAGGCAGAACTCTGCACATTCTGCGTAAATCTGTACAGTTGCGGAGTATGTGTCTGTAACAAAATATCATCTTTCTGACAACAATACACACACTGTATGGCGGCATCACAGGCCACATGCCATTACATTTATATTGCAGGACACACCCACCCAGACAGTTGTATTCCTCACACAGGCCAACAGCTGCTTATCCACACTAATTGGTCTATCATGTACCGTATGTGTGCGCCGGTATTTGCGCTTTCTGTCAGTGGTAGAGCTCACGTACGTGTCTGGTGGACTGGACATTGTTACGGTGATACTGCATGACACCCTGAGAGACACATTACTTTTGTGTCTATTAACCTTCCATACTGACATTCACAGGGCATACGTTGTCATTCACATTTATCGGAGTACATGCGTGTGTCTTATACATGTTTTCTCATTTGTCCTGATGTCTTTCTTCTCACCTATCCACCTAGTATCACTAGTTCTGTACATGTATTTTGGACAGGTTACCTTCATACCCCTAACCTGTACACATTATGGGTAAATGCCCTGACATTTGACCTTGTTACATTTGTCATAGTGATGTGCCTTTCTGGTAAATTGCTGGCAAGGCATTACGGACTGTGCGGTAGATAATAGTGACTGACATTTCCATTACATGATTAGTAACACTCATAACATCCATATTCATGGGTATGCCAGTATTCTCACAACGTTCTGACTTTGTCTGGGGTATATCTAATATAGTCCCTATTTGTATTTCATGTACTATGCCTTAGTGCAGCTGTGTTATTCTGACAGTTTGCCAGTTATGGGTACCATCTTGGTCGTATGCATGTCCATCCATGATAATCGCCTACATGACACTGATATAGGGCCCTACATATTGCCAAAATGGTTTCCGCAATATCCAGTGGATGGTTTGCCACATTATTGAGAATATAGGCGTGTGCTATACCCACATCACTCCCACGGGCGGCCTCAAATCCCTGCCAAACAACACCTAGGCCCATTTCTGCATACCCATGATTCCCATACCTGACAACCCTCTACAGTACCCATTACACATGTTTAAGTGTGGAGACACTTATATGCACTCCCCACTCTCCGGATATCAGTTCGTACGTCATACATTCTATCGACACATGTGTCGTCACCCTTGCACCTGATACTGTTGCATGTACAGCTATTTCGTATTTGCTGCGGTCACTTATTTTGTGTCAATGTCAGTTGACACTACGTAAGATTCAATTTTTGGAGTCCTGCAATGGACACATATCTGCATGTTTAAAGTGTAGAACTTGCTGGACTGTCACTTTCTGGCCAATGGTTTGGAATGCTGTGGTTTATTCACCTTTCCTGCATGTCTGTTTGTCTACCCATATTAGATATAACGTCGCCTATTTATGTACATATGTCATATCTACGGGACATAAGTCTGTTGTGTATACATATATACATGTACAATCCTCATTTCATAACTTGCTTTGGTTTACGTCTGTGGATTATGCATATACACATATATCTATATCCATACGATACCTTTCCACTATACAGATTGTCACAGAGTGTACAGCTGCTTGCTGTGTTTTAAATAAACCTGTGTCTATCTGGCAATGTCATGGCATTTCATTTGAGACTTACAGTGGGGATTTCTGGCAAGCAGTTCAGGTTACGACTGCATACCCTTCAGAGAATCCATGCTACTGACACACCCGTTATTCTATCCACTTTCTATGTTTGTTCTGGCACATATCTGGTGTTTGTCCCTATTTGTACTGGTAGTTTGCATGGCTTTGTCCGGTTTCATACTTTACAAGGTTAACAGGTCTGAGCCATGTATAACTAACATGGGGGAAACAGCATTCATTTACTATGCTGTGAGTGGATCACACACACAGCGCTTGCATTTCCTTATTGTGGGTTACGCGCAGGCAAGCATGCATATCCTTATTGTGGGTTACATATGTTTACTAAGTCTTTGTGCTTACGTGGGCTTTATTACTTGTGACAGTACCAGTAATTATCTGTAATACGGTTAACAGACGTTTGCGAAACACACGTTCACCTTTACATATTTAACTATCTGTACAGCACAGACGCATTCATTACACTTTCACATTATATGTGCTGTAGTCGTTGTTCAACCAGGACTGCATTCACGTTGGCCGGATGCTGTAACCACTATACGTTTAGTGTTCTGACTCATTTATATGCATACCCATAGTACATAGCTACATTAACATATGCCTCACCGCTTCACTTACATCACAGGCATCCATTCTCCTGCTGGGAAAATGCGGTACTACATGTTACACATTCCCTATTCCCTACTGCTCTGGACCCACGCTGCATATTTCATCACTACAGGGATATTCAGAACCCAAAGGCTTATAGTCCTGACACATACAGGTCTTTAATTGTCAGGGTGTTCATGTGGTGATCTGGGTTTAGGCTTGTCCACCTGGTGAACGGAACTGCCCTGACCATGTTCAAATGTCAGACAAAGCACATGGATAGGGTTTGTCCATTTTAAACATTTAATCTGTGTTTACAGACACAGGTGTTTGGGCACCTTTCAGCAGCTTATGATGTTGGCAATACATAATATGGGTGGGGGCGGTTACGATACATAATCCACGGTGAGTGGTGTTCCCATTCACATTTGACTATTTCCTGTATTCATTCTTACGGGGGTTATTATTTTGCACATGACTTAACTATGAATTAACTACGGGTATGCAGTAGTACAGTCAACATATGTGACGGCTTGTTACAGAATATATGTACGGACCTCTGTAATACTGCGGACTACCCCACATCCTTCACAACATTTCCTGCTTATGTACATACTATTATTCTGTGAACTTTTGAAGCTTGTGAGAGCAGTAATTACATCTGTCCCTATTTGTCCACCCATCCTTTTAGGCTTTGTCCAGGTTTTGTTGCTGTAATAGGTTGAGAGGTGGTGTCGGTATGTGATTGAGTTGAATATATACTGTCGATAATTCAGTGGGGAGTATGGTTACCACTTGTTCCTCTTTGCAAGGGGAGGTCCCACTTTGGACAGTTGTGTCCTGCGACAACACCTAAGACATGGCAAATGTCCTGTGATTTTAAGACAATAATATATTTCTTCATTTCTGTACTAGTTGCATGATGCAGGTATTTTGTATCTGGTACACATAACTATTATTTGGGATAGCATAAGCTATTCAAATGCTATGGCATTAGCTTTTATCTTGGCATACACGTGTAATTCTGTACTTTGCACAGGCCGGGGGTATGTTTTATCCTGCAAATTCTTACATTTCTACAAGGGATGTCCCACCTTGGCCATCTGAACAGGTGGCAACCCTAGTGGGGTGACCTGCATAGTGGACAGCTGTTCCATCCTGCGTAGTATGAATTGCATGTCTGTGTAGAAACTGAACAGTACCGTGACTACACATACATGTTTTGTCCAGATGTGTACAGCAATGGACACCGTGGCGTGTAAACAACTCTGAGGTTTCAACAGGTTACTTATCCCACACGGGATGTACACACATTTTGCCGTAACATTAACGCGCAGGCATTTGGATTTACGTACCTGTGATGGGATGTTTACAAACGTGGGATACATATTTGCAATCCGGACACTGCCTAGGACGATACTTCCTACTACATATGGGGAATACCCGCTATGTGTAGGTGTACGGATGCATAAGGCTGGTAGCTGGATTTGGTGGACATTCGGACATGGGTGTGGGTTATGTGCTATACAGGGGTTGTTGCGTATTGCATTTGCATGCATGGGTTCTACTTTTGGATATCCCGATTCCGCATATAGCATCCTATGTGTATGTGATGGTTACGTTCCTGTTCATGTGTATAGCACATTTTAATATACATATGTTTGTGTGTGTTTGGTATACAATATGGACTGTCAGGTTTCTTTACGGTTGTTATATAGCCACAACTGCCCTGCTGTCTACTATCACTACCACTGTGGGACTGCTGGAGACCATGCCCATGGGGCTAGACGTGTGTATTGGCAGCGCGCTGACATGATGCGCTTCACTTCCACTGGGTATAACTTCCGACAGTGCAGTACATTACGGACACACGATTTTAAATGTCATTTGTTCCATGGACGGAAACTCATATTATGTTGCGTGCATTTCTGTTTGGTTCTCCATTTTGTGTGGCCGGGAACTGTCTTGCATGCTTTGCATATGTTTCATTATCCACGGACACTGATAGGTGCGATTACTATTGCAGGCAGGCTATAATATTCAGCAATTTAGGTTGCTCATCACCAGCCAACATTGACACGCCTCCGGGCGCAGCTTAGTAACGCCCCATGCACTCACGCACGTGTCCTATGCACATGGATGTGGTAGCGGTGCACCTTCATTAATATGCATATGGCGCTACTACATCATTTATACACCGCACGGCCGGCGCAGGCCTTACACCGGCCTTGCGCCGAGCTTCATGAATCCGGGGGAAATTCTCTCATCTTTCTTTTTATAAGGCATATTTGCCTTAACAAGGTAATTTCTTTATTCCCAACCTCTACAAGAATTTTGACATTCAACATTATGTTTACAATACCTATTTCTTTCTTTAATTGATTTAATCTTTGCTTCTAAAACATTTTCCCTTGGATTTCTACAATAATATTTCCTCATAATATTATTATACCATGTCTTCATGTCTTCCTCAACTTCATCAGGTTTTATTTTCCACATGCTTATCTTTTGATGATAGTTATCTATTATTTGTTTAAATATTCTCTTGTTCTTTCAGTATATCTTATATTTTCCCAAAGTTCCTTTAATATATTCGTCACTAATTTCTTATTCTTTTCATTTAACCTTGCCAATATCTTATATAAATTTAATGATGCAGCATATACTATTAGATTATCAAACCTAATCTTCCATTTTCCTTGTCCATGTATAAAACATTCTGTTTAACAGGATTTAGCCTTGATCCCCTTGTAAAAAAGTTGTTTATAATAACAGTTTTCATAATGACACTAGACAAATATGTTATCTTTCCCAGTTACATTGAATTAATGAGATACAATTTTTCTTTTACATTATTCTATATATTTTCAATAATATGCAAATATCCTTTATTTCCGTTATTATTAGATTCCATCCTTTCTTATGATTTTCTTTATCAAAATGTATTCCTAAAACAAATATCTTCCCTTTGAATTTCATAACTTACATTCTTAATATTCTGACTTACATCTCTAACTACTATATTTATAACCAAAGCAAATAAAATACTGGTTATAGGACACCCTTGCCTGATACCATTATTCATATATATTTCTTTACTTATCCATCCATTAAGTAAAACCCTTATTTTAAAATTCTCATAAGGCTGTTATACATGCTTGTTTAATTGTATTAATATTGTGCATGTCCATTATTTTCCAAAAAAAGTCATACTGTAGAGAATCAAATGCTTTGTTAATATCCTCTATCATATGTTTTACATCTTTCTTGTTTATTTTTATATCAGCTATAATTTCTCTCACTGTAATTGATAAGTTCTGACATTCCTTTCCTCTTATACCATATACACTTCCTTCACAGTATATTGCATCTTACTTTTGAATCTTTTTTGCATTATTTTCTTAAATTTATTAAAGTCTATATTATTATTTAAAACTACTGATTTCCAATTTTTGTATATTCTTGTTCTTTTTCACATAAATTTTAATATTCCACAACATAGCTCTTATATTTCATTCTATCATTCAACCTTTCATTAAATGTACACGTTAAACACATTTTCTACTGTCTTTCTATATTTTTATACATTTCAAACCCAATGCCATCTGGACCTGAAACTGATTCTACATTTAACTGTTTCAGTACCTTTTTTAATTCATATAATATAATCTCCTTAGCAAATTCTCTATTATTTTGCTCAGAATTTTTTACTTCCAATTCCTTTATAGCATGTCTCTTTTTCTTTTTACTAAACATTTATTTTACATAACTTGCAACAATTTCCATAATTTGTTGCTGATTTTCCTTTTTTTACCTTCTTTGTCTTTCACTTCTCTCATTATGCTACTATCCTTTTACTATTTTACTTAAATATGGGGAAATGTCTTCTTTACTTCCTTGTAGAAAATATTTGTGTTTATACAATAGTTCTCTAATTTTTTTATAAATCTTTTTTCTTTCTCATAATAATCTCAATTATTATTTTCCAAATTATATTTCAGTTCTCTATGCATTTTAGCATGTTTTTTTTTTCTTTTTTCTTTTTTCTTTCTCTATTTTTCTACAATAAATAGCTATTTTTATATTTTCTTTTGAAAACAATCAACCATTCCAACCAATTGGCATAGCATACTCTCAGAGTAATATAATCTTTCCATAGTTACTTAATGTTGTTCTTTCCTTTTTCATTCTATTCCTTTTCATTTATTCTTTTTATACCCTGTTCTATCTTTATACACTCTTTTTTATAATTTACCCATGTTGCCAAATGATCCAGAAACATGTGGTAATAGTTTCTTGTTCCGTTATACATATTCCTTCTGATACAAGAAAATAGTCTGTTTCAGTTTATAAAATACCTTTCCTGTAAGTCCATTTTTTCCATAACTAATTTTCACATTTTATTATTTCTAACATTGTTTTTACATATTTTCCTCTTTTCTTTTTATTACCTCTTAAGTCACAATTAAAATCTCTTGTAATTATTGTATCCATGTTAGCAAAATCATAATCCAATATTTTCTGAAAAAAATTCTCCCTGTCTTTATTAGTTACATATGCATATATAGCAATAATTAGCAATTTCCTTGCCACCTTAAATCTATGATAGTTGTTCATACCATTTTGCTAGTATAACATCTAAAGTGTTAATTACACTTCAACATAGAATTGCTATTCTTGAACACTGTTCATTCTCTATATTCCTTATTATGTCCCCATCCTATAATTTTTGTGTCTGTAGTCTTTCTTCCTGTATCAAAATCCTTATGTCTTCCAAAATAATTATATCCATGTCACATTTATTACACCAGTCTAGAACTGCTATTCTTCTAAAATAATTTTTCATACTATTAACATTCACAGAAAGAATCTTTAAATTATATATTTATTTATTTTTTAGTTTATGATATATCATTGTATACTTATCCGTGTCTATATCAGTTCCGTGAAAATCCATTTCAGCGAATACCAAAAGAGCGACACGTATTAACTTGAACCACGAATAGACCGAATGTACTAAACCGCAAAATTTAAAACATTGAGCGGTCATAGTCGGCCAACCCCACCACCCACTACATACTACCTACCCAAACAAAATAAATAAACCACATACATACACTAACCAAACCCTACTCCTAATTCTAAAGTAAAGTTTCAAAACCCAACTTCTAACCCTACACTAAACCCCACATACACAACTATCTATGCACTATCCTTAACTCCTCCCTAACCCTAAGGTCCATAACTACCACACACTTCCCCTAAGGAGATATACCCAACAAAATAAATAATACACATAAATAAATTTAACAAAACCCTACTTCTAACACTACACTAAACCCCACATACACAACTATCTATGCACTATCCTTAACCCCTCCCTAACCCTAAGGTCTGTAACTACCGCACATTTCTCCTATGGAGATATATCCTAACAAAATAAATAATACACATAAATACATTTAACAAAACCCTACTTCTATCACTACACTAAATCTTACATACATTACCTATCTATACACTTACCTTAACCTGCACCCTACCCTAAGGTCCATAACTATCACAAACTTACCTTACGAAGCTATACGGCAGATGAGCCAACCAAAACACTTCGACATTTTGGATTTTGCTGTTTTGGATGTTCGGCATTTATGTAGTTCGAGCAATGAGTGTTGATCATTTTGTATTCGAGGAAATGACGTTTCAATCATCTGATAGGGACCCTACTTATCCATTATAAGAAAGGCTTATTCTATTCCCTTTCTTTTTTTCTTGTTTTCTTGTATATTAATAACTTTAAATTTTCTTTTTCTATCCTTAACTCTTCTACCAAATGTAAGTCTTTCTTCCACTTTTCATTTCCAACTTATGTCCTCTTTATCACTAACTTCTGATTCTGTCTCTAATTCCTCTCCTTTATTATCTTTTACAGCATCACCCTTTTTATAGTTTCAATATCTCTATTTCCTCCTCCTCAATACTTTCTTTCTCTTTCTGTTTCTACCTCTAATGAATTGTTTTACATGCTGGTTAAATATGAGATAATTATTAATAAGGACACGTTGGAGTACAGATAAGGAGACATCTTCAGTGGATAATCTGTTGCGAGCACAAATGTCAAAGTTAGATTTTAGGTGTATTATAATGGGGTAGTTTTGGAACTGGTATTATATTCAAGCTGAGACTTTTAGGGATTAAAATGGACATTTTTACTGCATTTATGCTTTATTGACTGGTTAGTCCTACTAGTCCAATGTAACCAGTTTTTTGGGGATACCCATGGTGGAATTCATACTGACTAGGGAAAACTTGGCCAGAGCACTGGGGAACATTTCATACTGTTTTCCATCTCATAGGTATTGCTGGAGGGCTGCTGACAGGGCTTGAAACTATGACGATGGAGGAAGATGGGAGAGAGGTATATGCTCAGCTTGAAAATACATCAGTATGTGATGAAATAAATGTTAAACACGCAGACAAAGACAGTGAAAGAGACAGAGTTAGGATTAATGTGAATATCATTGTATCAGGTGGTTTGGTAATGCCTATTCTAGAGGTAATGTTAAATGAAAAGAGTCTGAAAATGTTGAAGAGATGCATTGGAGCATTGCAATCAAAACATTTCTTTGTTGAAGTGGAAGGAAGTAGTGGAAATATAATTGTGGACAGCAGTCTGTGTGGAGGTAAGAGTGAATATGAAAAGGAAAGAGGAAGAGCATGCTCAATGAGCAGAATGGATGGTTTTAAGAGCATGCTCTATGACATTTCTTTAAGCAGGATTGTGGCAGGAAGGTGAGGTACAGATGAACAGTATAAGGGCATGGAAAATGCTGACCAATGATGAATTCATGCAGTAGTGGCACAGTAAACACTCAAAAAGAGGATTTTGGAAAGGAAGCACAACTGAACCAGGTGGGAGGAGTACTTGCATTTCAGAAAGAATTAAGATGAACAGTGAATAAGCATTTTACAGATTCAATGTTTTGGATAGTATTTGTTTTGTCATTAGAATTTAACAAACCTGACATTAGGGCATTGCTACATCAGGGTAGTGAGACATTCTGCAAAATGACTTTTGAAACAATTTTGCTGGCAGAGAAATTTATAAATAGATGTGAGACAAAATGTTTGGTCACTCCGTGAAAACGTATGTTTTTGAAACTTAAATATTCAGTTAAAAAAGGAAAATATTGGTGCAGTTTAGAACAACCGAAATAAATTAAAATTATTAAAATTGTTTTTGATAACATATGTTAAAATGTACATGAGGTAAAAAAAGGTATTAGATTACCAAAAAGTGAAATACACGTGTCAAATATGATAATGATAAAAGATGAGGTCAGGTATTGAGAGCACCCTAAGGCATTTTTTTTATTGGGGGGATGGTCACCTTTAACACAAGATATAATAAGAAAAGATGTGGACAATATGGGGAATTTGATCACTGAAGAAGTAATTAAAAGCCTCTGCTTAAGAAATGAGGTACTGAAAAGCATTATTGGTTTGACTGACGTTAATGCAAGAGACAAAACATACTGAATGAAGTAGAAGGGGACAAATACAAATATAGGATCAATAAAGGGAGGAAGGAGTACTTGAAAAACAAGAGTTAGAGCAATTACAGGATGAAAGAGGGGAGGAAACAGAGGATGTATTAGAAGAATTTTTTTTCAACAAGAGGAAATTGATGTAAATGATTAAATAGTAACTGGAAATGAAGAAGAAAAAGATGTCGTTTTGGGAAACTAATATAGTACACTGGAAGCTGATGAAGAAGAGGAGGGGAGGAATGTTCTCAGTCAGAAAAAATGTGATAAAAATCTATGGGAGGAAGAGTAAGACAAAGTGAAAGAAAAAATATATAAATTATATAGTACAAAACTGCAGGGAAAGATAACTGCTAATATTAATGTGGTTTCTTTAAATGTTAATAGTATTAAAATGACTAGGGGAGAATGGTGTTTTTTGAATGGTGTAATATATTGCGTTGAATGTGGTTTGTTTGTTGGACACAAGATGTATGGAAAAAAGAAAAAGGAAAGAACGTGTGTGTGTGAGAGAGAGAGAGAGAGAGAGAGAGAGAGAGAGAGAGATGCCCTTGACATAATCTTGAGAATAAAATAGTCTGGACAATAGGCAGGGTGCATGTTCTGGAATTGTTGTTTTGGTGAAGAATGAGAAATTTAAAGTAATGGATGTTATAGTAGTGACAGAAGATGTTATATATTGGGTTAAATGTGTTGCCAATGAGATTATTATATATGCATATGCAAATGTGGGGAGAGAGAAAAAAATTTATTGGGGGATCAAAAGTATATGGTAGTAGATATAACTTTTATTTTATTAGGTGACTTTAATTGTAATTTAAGAAAGGGAAATGGTAAGTTAACAAAAGATATTAAAACAAATGAAAGTAGTACTGAGGAATGGCAAAAAAAACTATGGGCAGCACAGTGGTGCAGCGGTTAACGTTGTCACCTCACAGCAAAAGGTTCTCTGGTTCGATTCTCGGCTGGGGTGCCTTCTGTGTGGAGTTTGCATGTTCTCCCTGTGTTCATGTGGGTTTCCACCGGGTACTCCGGTTTCCTCCCACATTTCAAAGACATGCATCTGGAGTGTTTCTCCCCGGGCCTCCACTGAAAACAGGCTCGGTGGAACCTAGTCAGACATTCCCGGTCAACAAATGTTAAATAAATAAAATAAAAAAACAGGGAAGGAAAGGGATTTCATGTATAGGAGAGTGAGTTTAAAGACTGAGATTGATTATGTAATGCATACAAAAATGATGAAATAAGTAAGAGGTAAATGTTAATAGGCAATTTTTTTTCTGATCCTAAGGCAGTGTGGGCAGTGACTGAAGAAAATGAAGAGATAATAGTAGAAGAAAAAGTGTTAAAGAGATTGACAGGAAAATAGTTAACAAAGATTTAAAAATGAAAACTTTTTTTAATAAAGATTTTATCACATTAGCACAGTGGTGCAGCGGTTAACGTTGTTGCCTCACAGCAAGAGGTTCTCTGGTTCGATTCTCGGCTGGGGTGCCTTCTGTGTGGAGTTTGCATGTTCTCCCTGTGTTCGCGTGGGTTTCCTCTGGGTACTCCAGTTTCCTCCCACATTTCAAAGACATGCATCTGGAGTGTTTCTCCCCGGGCCTCCGCTGAAAACAGGCTCTGTGGAACCTAGTCGGACATTCCCGGTCAACAAATGTTAAATAAATAAATAAAATAAAAAAAACAGGGAAGGAAAGGGATTTCATGTATAGGAGAGTGAGTTTAAAGACTGAGATTGATTATGTAATGCATACAAAAATGATGAAATAAGTAAGAGGTAAATGTTAATAGGCAATTTTTTTTCTGATCCTAAGGCAGTGTGGGCAGTGACTGGAGAAAATGAAGAGATAATAGTAGAAGAAAAAATGTTAAAGAGATTGACAGGAAAATAGTTAACAAAGATTTAAAAATGAAAACTTTTTTTAATAAAGATTTTATCACATTAGTACAGTGTATATTATAGAAACAGAAGGAAAATGTATATGCTTTTAGAGTTAGGAATTATTAGGTTTACAGAGAAAGAGAGAATAGTATATGAATATAATAAAGAAATTATTTTTTTATTGATTAAGCAGATATATTTCCTTGAAAGGAGAAAAGACAAAGTTGCTCCCTTTTGGGGGAAGGGTCTAAAGTATATATAGAGAAAATGTATGCAATGAAGGATAAGAAAGAAGTGTTAAGATATAAATATTAAAATATGTATATGAAAAAAGTAATGCATTGTTAGAAATATTATTGCTGGTATTAATTAATATGGGTAAAAACAGGTCAAAAGAAAAGAAAAAGAAAACAAAAATAAGGAAGTGAAAAATATGAAAAAATATATGGAAGATTATTTTAACTGAATTAAACATGGAAATGAAAAGTTGATATAAGACAATAAGGAAAGAATATTTTTTATGTTTATCCATAGGAAAGGTTAGGAAGGTATGTAAAAATGCAGTTAAAGAAAGGCAAAAAAGTTATAAGATGTTTTATAAAGAGTTTTTTTTTGTGAAGGATTCTGTTAGATAAAGCAAATGATAAAACTATGTGTACTTTTATATAAGGTGGAAGAAATAGTGCAACATGGTTTATCGGGCAGTGAAAGAAATACAAGTTTTTGGCCTTTTTTTTAAATGTTGAAGGAATTCAGGAAAATGGATATAGATATGGATATGATATTAAATGGTAAATAAAAAGAAAACAAGAAAAATGATATGGCAGATGCAGTTTTATTTATTGCAACAATATTTATGGAAAGAATTGTGTAAAAATATTGTATAACAAAAAACTAAAGATGAGGAAGTGATGCTTGAAATAAAATGGTGGTTGTGGCAAAAAGGGGTGGGGAGGATAAGAGATGAGATGTCTAAATAAAAGGAAAATAACATTTTAGATAGTATATAAGCAAAAAAGATTAAGTGGAATATAAAAGAAAAATGTTGAGATTTAGAATAAATATTGGATGCACTATGTGAAATAAAAGCAACAACTATTTTTTTCTGTAAGTGCAATGGGGTCATTTACACCCAACTAGCCTACCACTAACTCAGGCAGATGGGGCCTTTATTTAAAATCTCATCTGAAGGATGGCACACTCTAGGGTGCAACACCCCTCCCATATTGCTGCACAGCAGTGTCAGTACTAGAAACTTAATCCAAGCATCTGAGCTGGGAAGAGAACACACAGCCTTCTGATCTGGCTCCATAAAAGCCAATAACTCTGCTGGTGAAGCACTATTCTCTTGCGCCATAACCAAATTATGGAACTCCCTCCCACCCACAATTACCTCCGTACCATCATGCACCCACTTCAAAACTTTACTAAAAGAGCACCTAAAAACATGCTGGCTATGCCCTTGCAACTCCCACTCTAATATCATCCACCCCATCCAACCACTACTTTTCTCTCCACTCCACTAACTATCTTGATTATAGCAAGCTCAGATGCTCATAAGCCTAGTACTTATTATACAGCAAGAACTTCTCATTGTAACATTTGTTAATGTCTGTTATGTACTTCACAGATAAAGATTCCAGTTGTCTACTGATGTACTATGTTCTTCATCTGTAAATATGTTGTAAGTAATTGCTATGTTAAATTGATAATCGCTATGTAATCCAATGTAACTACTGTCTGTTTATTTTACTGTGGAGCTTTTCTCCCCGGGCCTCCACTGAAAATGGACCTACGTCCAGTCGGACACTCGCGGTCAACAAATTTAAATAAATAAATTAATAAATAAAATAAATAATAATCTTCCACCATCAAAGGCAAGAGTGGTACCTATCGAGCTACTACACTGACATAGTTTTTATACCTTCAAGACAAGGCCATGTGTATGATAACTGTGTTTGTAAGTAACAAAAATAATACTGAAGGATGGTTTCAGTAGATTTGCCAAGAGGTGATGGTTGAGTTGCCTGCTTTATGAACAGTTTTGCATAGCCACAGTAGTAGGACATGTTGTTTACAAAGATTCTTGACACTTGGGAGTCAAGGACAGCTCTATGGGGTATGTTGATATGAAGCCATAAAAGTAGCAATTCTATCAAACAGCTTAACATCGATTGGAGAGGTAATAAGTGAACATTTGGTGGAGAAGCCAAGTTGCCATCCTGTCATGTGGAGTACTAAATTGTACTGACATTATGGCTTTAACAGTAGTTTTCAGCTTGTTATTTAAGTGCCCTTCACTATGGAGGACTAGAGCAATTCATTTTGTAAACTACCAATTGCTCCCCTTTTATCTTTGCTTATGTGACCTTGGAGCAATTATATGTGAACAGCAGAGGTCATTGGGGAGATGCATGGAAGCTTACCTCTTGCACAGAAGATTAGGTTGTACTTATTTAGCTAAAGAAGTGCTTCACTGCTGTGTTATCTATCTACTATATTTGCTTACCTATATTTAAGTTGAGGACTTCACAAGGATTAACTATTACACTATGTGGCAAGAACTTATGCCACTTACATGAGTAACTTCATTGTCCTAGCTTTATATTATAAGAGTACAAAAGCACTTTATCCTTGATGTTGTAATCTAATAATATACCAAGATTTTTACCTTGCTCATTCAATTGTCCACTGCAACTCGTGCATAGCTATGTACTATCATGATGATCTATTGAATTGTATGTATTGTGTATTGTATACATTGTATTTTGGATTGTGGAACTTTTCTCCCTGGGCCTCTACTGAAAATGGGCTCACTACAGCCCAGTGGACAATCCCAGTAAACAAATGCAAATAAATAAATAAATAAATAATTGTGAGTACTGCAAATAGGTATATCAACAAATGCTGAGTTCACAGTTCCTGAACCTGAGTCACAAGATGCTGTGGGTTAAATGATTTATGTAGGAAACCACTGCTAGTGTGGTTTCTTTGTGTATGCCAGCCTAGAGTCCTTTGTATCTGGAGGATTTTCCAGTCTTCATGCTTGTGTGGTCATGGAGTTGGTACACATAAGGTCAGGTGGTGTGAGGGTTTACCATCCACATGGAGGTGCAGGGGGCTTCTGCTCTTTGAGAAACACTTAAGGCTGGCCTTTTCATCCTTGTTGCATTTCACTGATTTGTATTTGCCAATGTGATTCCTCGGTGTCTTAGGTTTGTTTTATAGTGGAATCCTGGCAGTATTTCATGAGTTTAAGGAGCTACTCACCCCCAATTTCATAATGTGCTGTACATCTTGCAAGACCATGGCTGTCTTTTAATTTTTGCTATACTTAACCCCCCCCCCTCCCAACTTGCAACTGTTTTTGAATTATCTAGTTTTCATACCCAATCCTCTCTCCCTGGCTACCTGCATATTTCCACAGACAGTTATGGATTGTTCTTTTCACCAGTTGATGTTATTGTACAAATCCTACTGCCAAGAAAGGAGGACTGGATGTGGAGCTATGAACTGTGTGCAGAGAGCCATCACGCCACAGTATTAGCTTGTAGTGATTCCTTCTAAGGGTTGGCACAGGTATTGGTCTCAAACAATCCCACTGTGTTAGAAGAGTGGGTCATTGGCCATTTCATCTTACACCTTTCCCAGCCAGCTCAATCCATGACCTGAGTCAGTTCCCAATCTTGGGTCACTGGTGACACATATACCTTGTGTGTGCATCAACAGGGTGAACTTCTGCATCTGTCAGTCTATCTGCCTTTTTGTACTGTCCTACACTTTGTGCTTCAGTGCTTGACTAAGAACCTGCTCTCTGCATGCTCAATGTTTCTTGCATTTAGGTCATTTCTTGTCCTGATCATGCAGCAGAAGTGAAATTAAAGCATGTACACTGCAGCTAATGTCTTTAAAGAGCAAGCTGGGACTAAATGCCAACAAGTCTGCCTTCAGCACTTCCAAATCTTTATGAAAGATTTTCTCCTGTGATAACTAGACAGTTTGAAACATTTACAATATGATAAAGTATATTGAGCTGTGCTGTACATAACTTAATTTTAGGGTTCCTTTGCAGTGGGTAAATACATGAATTCATCCTTCCTGAATCATCTCTCATGAGTATTCAAAATATTCAGTTCTCATGCTCAACAGACATTCCTTCTTTAATATATATCTGTGTCACACTCATGCCTGTGTCCTTGCATCAGAGTTACAACTCTGTGCACCTTAAGTAATCCTGTTTCTTCTGAGCTATTGCTATAACTTTGATCTCCTCAAAGCATTTCTCAGTAGAAAGATTCCATGTTCAACACCTGAAAATTGTAGACCCTAAAAGTGCTCAGCAGTTGTTAGATTATGAATCCTGGCCTTCACACAGACAACTTATTGTCATGTCTGCACTTACTTCCCTTGAATGGCACTTTCACAGTAGCATCTGCTTTGCATTTGATTCATGACAGTTTTTTTTGCAGCTGTAGATGCATTTGCGGTGATGAAGATTTGTTTTACTGCCATTTTGACTGTGTGTGTGTGTGTGTGTGTGTGTGTGTGTGTGTGTGTGTGTGTGTCCATGTGCGTGAGTGTGTCCACGTGCGTGTGTGTGCGTGTGTTTGTGTGTACATGTGTGTGTGTGTCCACATGCGTGTGTGTGTTCGTGTGTACATGTGTGTCTGTGCATGTGTGTATGTGTGTGTTTGTGTGAGTGTGTGTGTGTGTGTTTGTGTGTCCACATGCGTGCGTGCATGTGTGTGTGTGTGTATGTGTGTGTGTGAGGGTGTGGTTTTGTGTGTGTGTGTGTGGGGGGGGGTGTCCACATACATGTGTGTGCGTGTGTGTTTGTCTGTACATGTGTGTGTGTCTGCGCATATGTGTGTGTGTATGTGTGTGTGGGGGGGGGGGTGGTATGTATTTCAGTAGCATTGCCTGTGTAGCTTAGACATTAAAGAATATAACTTCACCTGTCCTGACAATTCAGATTTGTTCAGACTTTTCAAAAGGTAGAAGAAGATCCATGATATCCTGCTTGTGATGAAAATTAGCCCTACAAAAACTTGAAAAGGAGGTTGCAATTTGGACACAGGCTACTGAGCTGGAAAAATGAAAGAATGGGCTTGCAGTCATGCTGTCAATTATGGAGAGAGGAAAATACATTGCAATGCAGGTTTCAGCACAGGATTTAAACACAGATAAAGGCATGTTTACTTCAATAACAAGACTCAATGCTATGTTCTTCAGAGAGGAAAAATATATTTGTGGGGCTTACTCCAAGTTTGATTGGATTGTCAGAGACAGTGCAGTTTCTAAGGTAGATTACATAACTGATTTTGAGCAAACACATAGTCAGATGACTAAATATAATATGGTGCTCTTGGATTGCATGCAGTGCTTGCTTTTCAAGATATTAGTTATGGCGTACTTAAATATAAAGTTAAGAAAACTATCATGGACAGTCTGCACTGAAGTTGTAGTTATCTCAGTGAAGTGGGTTGTAAAGTACAGCATATTTCACAGAGCAGGAATAAAACCACAGGTTGTGAGACAAAAAAGCTCTGTGAGGTTGTCATGACTGAGTATAATTCAATTGTACAAGTTTAGATAATAGGGAAAATGTGTAATAATTCCCTACTTGGGAGCAAACATTATTCAACAGGGTTTTAATGCATAGGTATTGTCCTATAAAAAAGAAATCCACCTGAATATTAGATCACTGTGAAGCACAGAGAAAAAAAACAAACCAAACAAAACAAAAAAAAAAAAAACAAATGGCTATATTCCTGTTCATGCTTGCTAAACACAACTGTTTAAAAAGTGTATAAAGTAAATAAAAAAGGAAAAAAAAATAACTGCAGCAGTAGTTAGACTGACTTGTCATTTTACTTATCCTTTGCTAAGTGCAGCTTAAAAAGCTGAATTTAGTGAACAAAAAAATTTAGAAAAATAAATGAAATTGTGTGTGTGTGTGTGTGTGTGTGTGTGTGTGTGTGTGTGTGTGTGTGTGCGCGTGTGTGTACATTAAATACCTGTTTATGTTTTGGATAAAAAATATTTCAACAACATGGTACCCTGTGCAGATCCCCAAACTGACTACACCTTACCAAAACATCTCTTCTAAAACTTAAAAAGCCAAAAAAGCTCTTCTAATCTGCTGCACAAATGTAGAAAGCTGTTTCCTAGGTTGCTGAAACTGCAACTAGCAGCTTGCTACAGTTACTACCACAAACTCACTTTGCAGTGCTTCATTCAAGTGTAAATGAAGTATTGCTATTTATTTATCAATGCCACTATTGCACTCTTACACTATAGGCACCTACTAATCTCATCCCATGATAGCTTATGTCCAGTGCAGCCACCCCTTTACCCTGCTCTGCTTATGCCTCTGCACCTAATAGGAGAACCTAATAGCAGAACTTTCAAGTCAGGAGATGGAAAAGTAGTATGTTCTATCAAGAGACCTGCAATAATAGGACAAGTCAAGTGTGATATGATAACAGAAGTAGTTCTGGTAGAGATTTATTAATTTCATTATTTACTTTGTTTACTGGGGGAGTACTCTGATCACAATCAACCATTTGCATTCATAGCCTGAGTAAATATTTTTGTTATTGAGTAAGACATCCTAAAAAACTACAAGAATTCTCCTGGACATGGAAAATAATAAAATAGTGATCTTTAAACAACCAGTGAATCTTGAATGCACAAGTTATGGTCATTACTGCATAAGGTAAGCATTTTAAATGAAGATCTTATAGATAATCATTGTGAAAATTAGGTCCTTATAGTATTATAGAACAGACCAGTGTGGGGAAGCAGAAAGCATTAAATAAACTGCATTTTCAATTTGTACGTGCTTCTGTGGACAAATTATAGAACCCACTTTATAATATAGAAAGGGAATATGCTAAATTATTTTTTTGCCTTGAAGCAGATTGTTAACAGTTGAAGCTGAGTGGAAGTATAGCAGCTCTAAATCTTGGCCCATTGTTGGCAAACCAGTGGCCTCTGAGTGTAATGAGACATTTGCTATGGACTTTTATGAACTTGAATCTGGCATTTACCTTCATGTCATCAATTAATGTACATACTTATCTGCTGTAAACATTTTGAGCACAAACAGACTATAAGAAATTGTAAAGAAATGTATTCACTGCTAGCTTAGTAGACATGGTCTTCCTCAAAATTTACTTAGACATTTTCGGAGAATTCAGTAATGATGAAATTAGAAATATGTCAGAAAATGTCTGTATTGAAATTGTGACCTTCGCTGCACATATTCCTTGTTTTATTAGACTCCTTGAAAGACACAACAAATCAGACACTAACAGAAATAACATTAAAAAATAAAAACTTGTAGTTGATGAGACTGGGAAATAGTATTAGATTGGGATTTGATAGCAAAAAATACCACACAGAATGTCTATGGGTAGAGATCATATAAGCCTATATTTAGTCTGAACCCAGATCTCTCTTCTATTCCGACTGATAATGGATCCACAGGAACTATAGCAATGGGAGAAGATATTTTAGCATTACATGTGTCAAGGAGAGTATGTGTTGGCAATGAGTGTTTGGATAGAGATTGAAGAGCACTACAGAAACAAATTCGCCAAAATGAAAGGTTTGAAATTAGAGACAAGGTAAAACACTCAAGGGCTGACAATGTACAGAGGAAAAGATCCTGAAACATCACTGGCCAAAACAGAGTTATAATATTTGTGAGGCATGGCCATATTTGTATACAGGTGCACCATTCTGTAATGTCCAGGCTGAATTACAACACCAATACGTCTATACAAATAACAATGATGCAGTATCAAACTTACTTAAGCTGTTACCCTATAACTTAATACATGCAAATGAGGAAGACAATGGGGAATATGAATGTGATTAGAGAAGAGTCTGGTAGTGACAGAGTGAAGCAGCCACAGATGCTGCAAAAGGGTAGCAGGCTCAGCCACAAAAAAGGCTAAACCATAAAATCTGTGGACCAAATAAAGGGCACAACCTGCACCTAAAATCCCTGGGTGGGCTGGTACAGTTGCAAAAGACACAAGAAGCAGTATAACATTTTCTCACAGCTGAAACTGCATGCACACAAAGGCTTTGTGACATTTCATGTGAGGAAGATCCTCACATAGAACCAGGAACTAATAAGATACAGCCCTCTGCTTCACATACAGAAACTGATGTACTTCTGACTAAGGACATGCCATATAAATCAGCAAAACAGGATGAGATACGAAGATGGAAAGATGATGTTTTCAAAGACTTTACTGAGTTTGGGTAAAAATGCATTACCACTAGACAACTTCAAAGAATCTCAAAAAACAGCAATCAAAGTGCATCTTATGGTTAGAAGGTTTAAAGAATTTTGCAAAAGAACTTTCCAAAGGTTTAACCACGTGTACATCGCAATATTTTCTTCTCCTCTTCCCCATAATTTGTCAAAAGCAGTGGAAACTTCATTTCTTGGGCATTGTCTGCATTTTACCAAAGTTTGAAACTCTTTTATAATGTTTTTGTCTGTCCACATTTTGAAAGAAGGTGTGTAGGAAGATTGTGGAAACTCAGAAAGTGTGCTTATGGTTTATCAGCGGCATCACTGGTTTAAAAAAAATAAAAGGCATCATTCTTTAGACAGAAGGGAGAATCTCACTGGTTTGTCATTATTTCTCTGTTCTGCCAGACAGAGGTGGGTAACAACATCACTGGACTACTTACTTGCCATGTGCATGAATTTGTATGGAATAGCTTGCAAGGCTTTGACACTTTGGTTGTTTTCTGCCTAAAAACTACCCCTCAAGTTGATCATGAACTGCACAATCACTTTTTAGTGAGACTGGACTTGACTACTAAGGATGAAATCTGGTGTTGGTATACCAAGAGAGTCACATATAAAAAAAAACAAAAAAAAATAATTCTATTGTCATAAAACTAGCAAGTGAACTGTAGTGGGACATGCCCTATGAGCTGAGATGGACTTGCTTGGGAAAATAAGACACATTAGTTGGGTTGCTAGGCAAAGTATGCTTCCTGACTCTATAGGCTATTCATGAAACAAGCAAGAGTATTTAGAAAATCCATGCAAAAGTATCTCTAAAATTTCATCCCACAGAGAAAATCAAATACCTGAAATTGGTTATCTTCACTGATGCTTCAAATGGAAACTGACCTGAAATGGTGGCACTCAAGGGGGGCAGTTGATTGTTTTTTGTTTGCTGGTAGTCAAAAAGAATTAGGAAACCGGTATAGTATCCTCACAGGAAAAAGTCTTGTTATGTCAGATAGCTTTGGTAATACAGTTTTCTAACTATGCTCTATTCTGAACTCATAACTAAAGATTCAAGGTGTGATATCCTTCAGATAAGCTGTACCAGTGTTGCAGAAATGAGACTTTCCCTGGAAATGAGAAGAATAAATAATTCAAACCCAGGAAATTGACAGTATCCTGTGATCATCTATGAAAACAATAGCTGGCAGACTGCCTTACTATGAATGGGGGTTCCACTCTTGGACCCCCTAAAGACGCTTAGAAAAAGAGAATAGCGCAGCTTACTGATTATTGGATCTCTGTGCAAAATGTTAAACTGGGTTATTCCTTTGCAGAGAAAGGAGACATTGTAAAAGTCTGCAGCTATTTATTTTGTTTGAGACTTTTACAGCAGCATCTGTTTTGTTGGACATATTTATTGTGGCACCTATTATATCCTCTAGTAGTTGGCACAGACTATTAAGGCTGTGAACTGTTAATACACTATTTCCTGCAAGATAGGGTTTAATATCCCTGGCCTCCATTGTCCTAAAGTGTGACTCTAAGCAAGTCACGTAGCCAGACAGTTCTCTCTGGACAAGTCTGTGGATCAGTGCTCTACCCTGGTTAACATATACAACTGCATTACCCTTTGCCTTATGTCAGTTTATACAACAGAATCTGTCATTACGGCAATAACTGTGTGCTTTTTGCAGTAATTTTGATTGTGAACTGTTTATGCATATCTCAGTGACATTGTCTGTGCTGCTTGGTTGTTCAATAGAAAAGTTATACATGTCTTGAGAACCCATGTTCAACATTTTTACATATATCTCTCTTGGGGCTGTATGATTACGTTGACAGCTTTCAGTCCTGACAGTATTTCAAACTAGTGATCAGGCTGAATTGGTGAAACACTTATGAAGTATACATAGTAGACAAGCCATGTCAGACATGGAATTTACCAGATAAAGCATCAGAATTATTGCTCAAGTAGGGGGAATCCTGTACCTACTGCTGTTCACACTGGTGATAGACTTCATTAGCAAGCAGGCTGGAGGAGACAGATCAACAAAGTTGTTGCATGCAGATGATGTACCATTGTAGGCAGACTCTGAGCAAGAACTCCAGAAAAGTGTAGGGGAATGGAATGCAAAACTGAAGGCACATGGGATGAAGCTGAGTACACATAAGACAGTTGTAATGGCAGCAAATGGGGAAGTCAGTAGAAGATGAAAATTGAAACAGAAGGGAAAATATTGGAACTGGTTAATAGCTTCAAGTATCTGGGTGGTGTGGATAAGGAGAAGAGAAGTCTGAATGAGGAGGTCAAAGCTAGAATCAGACGGGCTACAGTCAACTGGCATAGATTATAGGGCTAGTGTATTATAGCAGAAGAATGGCAAAGAAGCTGCAAAGTAAGGTGCACAAAACTGTGGTGTGACCAGTACTGCTGTATGATACATAAATCTGGGCGGTAAAGGCAAAACATCTGAGGATGCTAGAGGTGCTGGAAGTGCCTGAGATGGGTGGTATTTTGCACATTGTGGGACAAGTGAAGAAATGAGGACTTCAGAGCAGAAGCCAAAGTAGCTCCAGTTGCAGAGAAGATCAAAGAGAACAGATTGTGGTGGTTTGGGCACATGTGCATAAAGCAGAAGATAATCTGGAGAATTTGGAACAGACAGGAAGAAGGCAAGAGGAAATGAGGACATCCGGAAAACAGGTGGAAGGGTTGCATGAAAGAAGACTTGTGACAGTCCGACATCAGTGTTAAAAAGGTAGGAGAGTGGCACTGAGTAGGGAGAGATGGTAAGAACTCACATGACATCCCAACCCCATGCAAAAATGGGAAAAAGGGGTGATGGTAATGATGATGTAGGGGAATCAGGAAAGCCTGTGTAAAATCATCTATAACGGATGAAGAAATTAGGTCTAAAGTTTGTGGGCTCAGCTGTACTTTCAAAGCTGCATTTTCATTGTGGCTTCTGTTACTTTTGCAGGAATGGTATCCTCCTGTAACTGGTCAGTCTCCATTCCAACATCTTCTGGCATAAAGGGAAGCAAGTAGGAGTGTTCCCTGAGCATTTACTGTTGTAACCACAAATCAGGCATTTGTCAAAACTTCCTTAGAGGGAACAACTCATGAGTGTCAAGGAGGACTGGTTCCCAGTTGCTCTGCACTTGGCTCAATGCCAGTCCCAAGAGATCATGTGATTAGCTCCCTTTGTTTTCTTTGCAAATTGGAACACTCATCTGTGGAAAGATAGCGACTCTCAAAGCCTGTAGCAGCTAGCATTGAAATTAAGATATTGTTTTCCATTTTCAGAAAAAAAAGAGTTATTTTATCTTATAAAACATTTCTATTGAGTCTTATGTCATTACTATTGAAATGCTGCATGTATCAAGTTTTAAACATGAAGACTTCATGCCTTCAAAACTTTTATTGCAGCATATGCTGTATCCTCTGGCAGTCTGTGCAGATGATGAAGGCCATGAGCTGTTAATGAGCTGCTACCACTGAATGCACCAGCATCCTGTTAATACATTCTGCATTTAATAAGCGATTCACAAAGTGTCTGTCTGCACATGCTCAGTAATTCCTGTCAGTCTGTGGTCATCTGGGGGAGTGAACAAAAGTTGTTACTAGTCAGTACCATGGCCAGGCATTGATTGACATGACACGTTATCCACAATGAATATGTAGATGCATTAATTTTTTTCTGCACAATTGTGATCTGTTGTAGGGTGCTCAGAAGACATGTCAATCACTAAAATTCTGCTGGTTATTGTAAGATTCATAGGATTGTGTTGAGCTCCATTTGTGGTTGTGGGTTGTCTTCAAACTGTCAAACATGGTTCAATGTGGAAAACACTTGCCCAATCTAAGAAATGTTTTGTAATAATGGTAATATAGTTGTTAGGTGGGTAGGTGGACTGCTAGCCTTACAGGATCACTTTGTTTTAATAAAGATGAGATGGCCAGGGCTTGGGACTCCTAGACTAACAGGAAAAGTCACTACCCATGGAAGTGGAGCAGTCAGTACTGTGGTAGGCTGGCAGACCACCAGGAATATATTTAAACACTGCTATTGCAGTAATCTGGGAGGTTTGGGCTGGGTAGGGTATGGCCTGCATTTTTAAGTGTTACTGTTGGTCAGACAGTTGGATGAGCACATAGATCATAGGATAAATATATGCCCGGTGCATCATTTTTGATGTTTGGATGCACATTGGGCTAAACTTGATTGCTTATATGTCAGGCTGCGTCCATATGTTGGGCAGTGAACCAAATACTTATTGATGCAGCTTTTACCATATTCCTTAGGGAATACAGATGCATGGTAATAACTTTTATACTGTTTTTCACAGGTAAGGGATCTAGCCAAGTCACTTGCTAAATTATCATACTATTTCTGGGTCTGAGGAATGCATACTTTGGCCTTTTAGACATATTTCAAACAATTGTGAGTCATACTCATTCTGGCCAGTATAACTGAAATATACCTAAAAAAAGAAATGTATCAAGACCTGTGACATTATCTTTTCTTTGTGTGTGTGTGTGTGTGTGTGTGTGTGTGTGTGTGTGTGTGTGTGTGTGTGTGTGCATGTATGTGTGTATGTGTGTGTGCATGTATGTGTGTGTACATTCTGCATCACAACAAAAGGTGACACTAGCAGCTAATTCAGTAGGCAGTTCTATGATGTATATGCATGTACTTCTACTCAAGAAAACATGATGCAGCTTGTAAGTGATGCCAAGTTGTTGTTGATTGGGTAACACATTATTGAATAACACTGCTGCTGATTTGTAAGGATCTGTTATCAATCATCATTGTTCAGACACGCACACTTGCTAAGAAGCAGGAAAATAAAATACAATACAGCCCCCAGCCTAATTAAATATGTCAGGATTTTTTAGTACAAAAACTAACAATTTCTCTTTCAGCATGCTAAATCACTTCTGTGCTGATCTTGATTTAAGCCTTTCAGTTTCAGTGTGTTAGAACTGGCAATTATTAAGGCTACTTCTAGCATAAATCCTGATTTAAGGCTTTCAGTTTCAGTATATTATATCTACTGATCATTAAAGCTGCTTCTGTTATAGCCTACCATCTCTGCTGTTTATTTGACAGCTCTGTTCCATCATTGCCCACCTAATAATTTGAGTTTTGATGTAGCTGTCAAACATGGTTGGACTATACTCACTCTAGAGGCTACTCAGTGGTTGAAAGGACAAATTATTATGTGGGCATTGATGGAACATTCTCTGCCCAGCCAAGATACATCCTCTCTGTACTGTCAACCCAATTTATGTATCCTCTAAACTCTTGTTATACATGATGCAATTGATGGTGGGAGGAAATGTCAAAAGTGAATCAGCAGGTTTATTAAGTGCTCTGTACAGGGTAACATTGCTAACTTGTGTCTCTTACAACCGCAGTTTTATTGGCCATAATCTTACTTAAATCACCTACTGTTGATTAGTCTATGCACCACTTTTCTTCTTCACATTACTTCACACTTGCAAGTAAATGGCTTCTTGTAATCACAAACATGCCAGCAGTTCCATGTATATTTAAACCCTGAATATAAATTTGCAAGTCTGCTCCAAAAGCACGTGCTAAATCCAGTGCAACTATATACTTACATATTCTATTATGGCAGTGAGAACTGTTGTAGCTTAGCCTTTGAAAGGACAAGTGTGGGGATTAACAAAGTAGAATGCATGCTCTTGGTTATTAGAAAACAAGTACATGGCTAGACAGTTATAATCTGGATATATTCACTAGGTCTAACTCTGCAGTGATGTAATAGCCTTATTATGTGACCTCTCCGATTATACTGTTTAATCTTGCATTTGTATAAATGTCTTTTTGATGTTGGCCCATGACCTGCCTGTTAAACTACGTTATTATGCAGATCTGTTAATTAAAAAAAAAGCAACCTAAATGAAAAAAGTAGTTCCTGCATTCCTGCACTGTTTATTCATATAGTGGATGAGCAGCTAAAGATTTCATTTAGTAAGCCTTGCAATGCACAGAAATTTTAATCTTAAATTAAGCTACCAGTTGGAACATATCACTGCCTTTCATCTGCCAGACATCTGGCTGCCATCTGCCATGTCTTTGCCCATTCCTTCTCTAACCAGACAAAACTGAATTGCAACTGAATGTTATCTAAGCAGACATCAGGAACTTTCTTATGCTCCTCAGCCTTTCCTCTTGCATATCACCTAAGTGCTTCAGATGGGTGTTATTTGGGGCTGTCAGTCACTTCCATGAGTGAAATAGTCTATGAGGTAAGCTCTACTCCCTATTGAGCAGATGGCTCCCATTATGTCGCTGTTCTCTACCAGGGATATGTTAGTGGACACACACCCAACAACAAACCACTCATGTCTTCCATCTTAGCGGGCAGATAGCTTCACCTCGTTATTCCTTTTTGTCTTCCCTCTCTCTCTCTTACTGGCTCCTTCAGCACCTGGGCTACTAATCAAACTTAGGTCATCTAATACTTAGTAAAGGCTCTGCCCCATTGTACAATGGACACAGATCTAAGCCCTAATATGAACTGCACAGCACAATGAGTGTTCTGTTCTCACTCTGACATAAAACAGTCACTCATGTTTTTGGACACAGGCGTGTGGGATAGCAGTGAATTTTCTCCCCTAGGACTAAATCATTGCATAAATACAACAGATCATCATGATTTTAAACACACAATAAAGCACAGGTATCAGAGGAAGAATGAACAAATGATTGCTTGAATGACTGAATGAATAAAAGAATGAACAAAACAGTGATTTTCTGATGAGCATAGCATAAATATCACTTACAATCATAATGATAAGTTGTATTTGTATTTAGATCTTAGAAAAATTATGATTGTCAATGTAACTCAATTAAGAATATATATATATATATATATATATATATATATATATATATATATATATATATGTATATAGAGAGAGAGATAGATAAGGCAAATAAAAAATTGAATGGATACATGTCACTTGTGTCTTATGGGCATGAAATGTGCGACAGTAAAGTTTGATATCAACAAGCTTATCTATGCAGATGCCTTAATTATACTGTGTAATCCTGCACTTACACAACTTTTTTTGCCCTAAATCTAGGCCTGTCCAATAATCGGCCTTGTTGTGCATATCTGTTCATTAAAAAAAGGAAAAACAAAGAAGAAAATAGCTTGCACATTGCTATGTTAAGAGAACTTGTAAATGTGTGACATTTCACTAACCATGTCTCTGCAGTTTTTCAGGCCTGACAGCATTAAGAATGGTTTAATCATAAATTAAATCACAGATCACAATATACTGCCAGCCCCAACTTGAACTGCACAAACAAATCAGAAACCTGCTCCGATTCAAACAAGAAATTATTAGCTATAATATACGTCCAGGTATCCACTGGAAAAACAGTGAGTTTTCTTCCAATGCCATATAAATGACAATTGGCTATTATGATATTAAACACATGATAGGGAACAGGTATTAGGCAATAAATGAAATAATTAAGACATGACTTATAAATAGCAATTTTCTGATGAATAAAACATATATAAATTGCTGTTATAAAGATGTGTTGCTCACTGAGAAAACACACACACACATACACACACACACACACACACACACACACATATATATATATATATATATATATATATATATATATATGTAAAGAAATTTAAATGGACACATAGCCACATAGCCACTCATAGGAATGATGCTTTAGAGGTCCAACAGAAAGTCAATGCCTGCCTTATCAGTCATACACTAGGTCACTATGTGTATTGTTTAGCTTTTTTGCACCCTGAGCTGAACCCAAGTCCAGGTCCTTCTTAGCACAAAGCTTATTTTGCAATATCTGCTTCTGTGTATAAAGCAGATAACAGGAATTCATGAATGGTGTCTAAAAGGAGAAGCTTTTTTTGCTCTCCCTTTGAGTATTGCACCATCACAGAATCCTTGAGGATTCACTCACTATGACAGATGGGATAACTATAAATTCTCCAGTTCTTCCATTTTTTCTGATGGCTAATCAGCTGTTAAAGCTTTAAGGATGATAACCCTGAAGTGCCTTTCTCTTCCCTATCTCCTAAACAAATGTCTTAGTGCTGAATAAGACAAACTGAGGCTGAATATATGCTGCTTGTTCTCTATAAGCCTTCCTTCTGGGATGGTATACTATAGGAGCAGAGGCAACCAGACTCAGGTTCCTTATTCTGTAAGAAGACAGATTATGCATGCTGGTATTTAATAGATTTTATGGACTTCTAAAAGAACATTTTGTGGTGGAGTCCTTTGCTTTCTTTTCTTCATGGCATAGACACCAAAAAGGACAGCACCTGGCTACATTTTCTTTTGATCTGGAAGCTAAAATGTGGATAATTCTGGTAAGAAGACTGATCTTTTTAATGCTGTTGATCTGAGATCCTTTAAGTGCTTTTCTCTTGTGGTCTCTTTTGAAACCACTGCAGAAGATGTGTATAATGGAATGTACCTCTAAAGTAAGATTCCTTGTGGATTACTGCATTTTCATAACCACAAACAGAGTTAGCAACAACATTATCTTAGGTGTCTGTGAAATGCTGCATAGGTCATGCGTTCCTCTTTCCATGAATAACTAAGACAAAAAATCCAGGATTCTCCTTTCAGAAATGGAAATATGATTAGCAGTCATATGTGCAATATCATAAAAGACCAACATAAAATGAGAAAAGGCATGTTCATAATGGAAGTAAAGATTTCCCACCTCCCTTCCAAACCTGTTCAACTTTTTTCAAGAAGATGGTGCCCAGATATCATTTAACCTTATCTCCATCTTCTAATTATCCTTTGACCAAGTTCTTAAGAGGCCCTCTCACTTGTTGGCTACTCAGCTGCCCAGAATATGTTCAATCAGTCATCTAGGTAGGGTGAAAGTTTTTCAAATCTACACCAGTGTGGTGAGTCATTAGTCACACCAGACGGTATTACACATCATCTGGGAATGTCATATCTTAGGTATGTTATTGATCACCTGATACATCCTCCTCAGCTGTGCTTCGATTCTCAGTTAGAGTGTCTTCTGTGTGGCGACATGCATGAATGGGCGTTCCTTCGTTGAAGGTTGTGCGTTAGGCCTGGCAAGCCAGCACGTCCAAATCTACTGCCAATCATTAGCATACCTGAGTTCTGCTGTGGCGACCCCTAACTGGGAAAAGCTGAAAGAAACAAACAAACAAGCAGTTGATCAGTCAGTAGAAACATCACTTATCCAAAGGAGCTATGGAAAAGATGTCTCAAGAAAAATGAGGGAAGATATTTTATTTCATCTCTTTTATTGTTACTAAGAATTCTTATGGGTACTACACAATTCTTGATATAAGTGATTTTCTGTTATCATATCAAGTAAGGGAAGTTTCTTATGATCATTTTAAAAGACAATAATCCACTTACTGCTAGTAAAATAACACATTTTATTGATGAACATGACAAATGATCAAAAATATGGATTGTCTTCCCACATTTGTTTGACTTGCTGTGGGCAACTTCCTCTTAATTATCCACTATCATAGAACTTTGTAGTGCATACCCAAGCTTAAACTTTTATTATATAAGCTGTTTCTTCATTTAGAACTCTCTATAACATTTAGTGGAGGGGTCTTAACATGTGCCCAATGTCAAACCTTTATAATTTTGTAGAGTCTTAGGAAACAGTTTTCTTAGATTTTCTTGGATGGCAAGGTCCAGGCATGGGCTCTCCTTCATCGGTGAAGGATGATAGTGACAATTAAGTTTACACTTCCTTTTGCCAAACTGGTCATAAGGGTGTTTGGTACTGGAGATAAGTAAGGCACCACTCTACGTCAGGTTTGCTTCTCATCCTTGACCACATTCTGCTGTCAATATGGTTTGTTTCACACTAGAATTTAAAACTGGAGTTTCAGTTTCTTTTCCCTGATTTAGAGTAGTATCTTATATCTGACACTTTCTTAGGGGTTCAGGAATCATCACTGATCAAAGGGATCTGGAGTTTCTTGGAGAGAAATCAAATATTAAACTCATGGAGGAGAGGCTAGAGTTCTTCTGGCCTGCTAAGCTCTAAAATATTTTCTAAAACTGTGCCAACAGATTAGCAATCATTTGGTATATGAACAAATGGGGATGTGGGTTGTTGAAAGTTCAATGATTCAATGGTTCAGTGAATAAACAAACAAACATAGGGCTTACACTGGCTAGTTTAAAGTATGTCTAATAGGCACCACTGGAGAATATAGAATTTTAGAAAACCAGTTATCTAATATCCGTTTAAATGCTGATAAATCATTTACCAATCTTACATGTCTAGATGCTGAATTTCACATCCTTCCTGCCCTGCTATGAAAGAAAGATCTCTTTAACTTTGAACTGGAAATGGAATTCTTACATCTAAATGTTTTATTCCTGTACCAATACCACAATCATTAAAGTCAATATCTAATATGGCAGCCAATAATTTGTCTTTAAGACATTTATATATCATAATAATGTGACCGCTTAGAAATCAGTAAGCCAAAGAATACAAAGACAAATATTCTAGTCTTTCTATATAGAATGCATTTTGACAGCCACCTTTCTGTCTGGTAAAGATTTTCTGAATCCATTCCAACTTCTTCAGTGGCAAAATATTCAATGCACAGATCTTTAATAACACCCACCTATCTCTGCTTGAGAAATATTGAAAGGCATTCCTCATAAGACTATAACATTTCCTAATAACGTTTGTCACGTTAACTTCAAAGTTAAGATTTCTATCTACTGTGATACCTACAGTAGATCACTCATTACTTCAGAAGAAATACAGATCTGATTATTTAGGGTGTAAGGATACTGATTAATATTAAGACCAAAATGTAAAATAGTACATTTACCATACTTAAATCTCATACCTTTGGTTGTTATCCATTCATATAAGTTATCCAAGTAAGACTGCAACAGGTACCAGTCACTAGTATTCATTACTGCCTACATTATCTTAATATCACTTGTGAACTTGCTTAACCATACAGAGTTAGAGTTTAAAAATTCTGACATTAGTAGACCAAATAATAGTGGCCCCAAGACTGAAGCCTGAAGCACTCTCCTGGCTACCAATCTATAGCTGAAGTAGGAATTTATAATTCTCACTCTGCAAGTTCTACCTAGTATTCATTTAGATACCCATTTAGCTTCATAGCTAGAGTTATCAGTTCTCATTAAAGTCCTTATAACTGTTTTATTGGGATGGGGTCAAAAGCCTTAGCCAGGTCCAAAAACATAACATCAGTGACTAGTGAATTATCCAGTGAGTTAATCTGCTCATAAAAGCTTAACAAATTAGTAACACATTATCTCCACGAAAGGAATCCATGTTGACATACGTATATCAGAGCTAAAGTCTGGAACTTGCTTACAGGAAAGCCACAGTGTCCTCTCAAATCACTTATCCAAAATGCAAGTCAAATTAATAGCTTGATAGTTCACTACCATATACCCCAGTTTCATTTTCAGAATGGAAACCATTATATCTTCCTTCCAAAGTTCAGGAACAGATGCTTTCTTGAATGATTTTTGGAGCAAATAAGTTAAATATAAAATCAACTTTTCAGATACTCTTTTTAAGGAATGTCCATTAAGACTATCAGGTCCCACTGCTGAATTTTGAATTATTTTAGATAAGGCTTGTTTTACCATTTCCTCATTCATACTGGGACAATTAGCTCTAACTACAATAGAGAATACTGAAGGACAGTTCCCAAGATCCCTTGGGGCAATTGCTAAACAAAGCAATTGCAAACAGGTTCACTAACAGGTGTATCATTGATTGTTTGAGATCCATTTTTCAATGCTATACTAGAAGAATTATCTAGACAATAATGTCTGGAATATTTAAATAAACCTTTGTTATTATTCTTTGGATTAGCCATTAAATATACCTCATAATTAGATCTTATTCTTTTAATAGTAATGAGATACATTTTTTTGGAATTTGTTGCAATTGTTCCTGTTTGAAATCGAAGAATAATTTTTATATCTTCTCCACAAACTTACATTTTTGCCTTCATAATATTGATAACTTCAAACTCCATCAGGTATATCTATCACCCTTACAGAGTGTTTTCAGTCCAACTGGGACATGATAGTCTGTCAAATTATTTTAGAAATTTGCAAAAAAACATCCCAGCTATCCCTTATATCTTTATTTTTAAAACTAGCATGCCAGTCCCACATTTCAATAGCCTCCTTAATTGACTCAAAATCTGATTGATAAAATTATTTCACTGTTTCATAATTCTTAACCAACTTAAGATGTGTGAAAACAGTCTTAAAGCATACACTTAAGTGGTTAGAGCTTCTCAACTCAGGGACTATATTGCAACCATCCAGGTTTAACCTCTTAGAGATCAAAGCAACATCAAATAAGTTAGTTCCTCTGCTTTCCTCATTTACTATTTGAGTATAACCATTTGTCAGACTTTCAGTTATCAAATACATGATTGCCCTGGTGATGTAGCAGGAGCTACCCAGTCTACATTAGGGGCATTTAGGTTCCCAGCAATTAAATCCACCTTATACAGAAAACTTTTGCAAATAAGATTTAAAAATTACTCATCCATCTCCTTTGGAATATGGGACTGATGAACTATTACTATATTCATTTTAGTTCTACTGACTTAATATTCACTATGAGAATTTAGGAGACTATATCTTTAAATTTTGTGACAGAATCATACTTGCAAGTTACATAAATAGACACCCCACCTCCTCTCCTATCATTTCTAAAATTGCGATGATCAAAGAAACCTGGTATTACTATTGGTTTGTTAATGCAACTGAATCAAGTTTGCATCAGTAATGTTATCAGCTACACAGGCCTCTAAATCTTCTAATTTATTATTTAAGATGTGAGCATTTAAGAGAAGACATTTCAAGTGTGCCTTATTGTTATCAGTTACAATCAATGACTTGATTATAAACATTTTAATCAATTTAGTCAACTGAGTGTAAATTATCCTATTGCCTAAATTACTTAAGTGTAATTTTTCTTTGCTGAAAAACTTAATTTTTCATCAATTTCCAAAGATGGATTAGTTGAAGAGAATTGTGTAAAGATTTGTACCTCATCTAGTTTGTGAAAAACCTCACTTGTCATCTAATCTCACCCTGAAAAAATGTGAAAATGGAAGATCACTGAAAACCAACTTAAATTTAAAATGTTTACTCAAATCAGTAATGTAATTTATAGCTCCTTAGAATATATCCTTATTTGTTCTTCGTAAGCATTTGATATTGTTGCCGCATGAAGATGAGTTAGTGATCTGCTATCTATTTATTTTCAGAATAATTTTTCTTACTCTTCTTAGTAATGAGTCCCCAATTTTTAACACACTTGTGAATGGTGTTGTAAGAAGCTATATTGCCATTATACACATAGACAGCAGAATCATTGTTTACCATTAGTGCAGACTGATTTCCACCTATAGTCCTATGATGATATTTACCAAAAGACTAAGTACAAGATCATTGATTGAAAATTCTTCTGGATTACTCCATAAACATTTATTTGTGGATGCAGAGTCATTTTTGCTAAATACATCACCTGTCTCACCTCTATCCTGAATTATTGTCAAATTAGCCACATGAAAACATTTATCTGCTTTGTGTATCATAACATAATTCAGTATATTTTCTCCCAACAGAGTATCTATTTCATTCTCAAAATTTGTCAGATTAATTGATAATTCACCAAACCTACTATGTTCATACAACTCCCCTCTTGCTTTATTACCAAACATAACTGATGATAGAATGTTGTCATCTGTCTGAGTTGACTCACATATTTAGGTTAAAGCACTTTGAACTGCTAAATTAATTAAAGTTTTAATCTTTTGGAAAGGGCAGCTATTCGTGCCATCAGATGCACCTGCTATACCATAACATTTATTACAATACTTATTATTGTCCTTAAAATTTTCTGTAGCAGTTCCATTCATAAAGCAACCTTTGCATGTAAAGAAATATCCCCTTGTTAGCAGATCATTTAAATAAAATTCTTACACAATTTCCATTACTAAAAAAGACAGATTATCACTTATTAAATACTTTACCCTACTTAACCCCACATAGCCCAACACACCTAACATGCAATGATGCAAAAACATATCTTTGCATCCTCATGTCAAAGTGAGATGTTTCTTCTCACTTGCATCTACTTGTAAGGCAGACTATTTATAGTAGCACACAGTCAAAAGCAAGTAAAAATGACCCCTCCCCTGATTGACTGCTGCTTCAGTACTTGTTGATTACCAAATAGTTGTTTCAAAAACAGTTAAAGAACAGTCCCCAGCTGCTTCTTGTGTCCTTAAAAGAATATTCAAGAGAAAATGTAGTAAAACAGCAGTCCAGGAAACAAATGCAGTTCTAACAACAACAGTCCCCAGTTATCTCTTGTGTCTCTAAAAGAACATTCAAAAGAAAAGATAAAACCACAGTCCAGAAAACAAATGCAGCTCTAACAATGCCATTTTAGCAAGCAGTCTGGTCTATTGGTAGAGTAGACTATTTATAGTAACATGCCCTCAAAAACAAGTGCCTTTGTAGTGAATGCTGTCCGGGTTTTGGAGCTGGTAATTTGGTATCAGAGTTTACTGGCAGTAGTCCACATTCAGTGAGTGTCAAATGTTCTGGAAGTCTGACATTGCTGCTGCACATAGGCCTTTCTGCTTCAGGTTACTACCTAGCAGTGTCAAGAAGATCTTCCATTTCAGAGGCAAACCAGAGAATACCTTTCTTGCATGTTTCTCCCAAAAGATGTGACATTGAAACAGTGTAATTTTCTTCTGGTCTTCTTTCCTGAAGCTCAGAGCAAAGAGCAATATGTGGGAATTTAAATTTGTACATTCAAGGCCATATTCTGTGTTTTGGATGTTATATACTATGTACATCAATAACATCTGTATTTTTTGGATTGATAGTCTCAAATTGTTGGAATAATTTATACAATATTTAACACAAACCACTACCTTTGTCCAGTTTACACATCAAGTGACCTCTGAAAAAATTAATTACCTGGATGTGTCTATACATAAATTGAGTGAGGGCTTTAAGTCAACTATCTACAGAAAACCAACCTTCTCCAATACATACATTAGTTTTATTAGTGCACACCTTCTGTTTCAGAAGAAGGGAATTATTAAAGGACAATACGTACGTGTGAGTTGTATGACATCCCTGGATATAGACTTTCTAGAGGAATGTTCTATATTAGAGGAAATGTTTGTGGAGAGGGGTTATCCTCAGGACCTTAATTCAGCAATCAGGACTGAGGTTTTGGAAGGCAGAAAGGACAAATATCCACCAATTTTAGGTGTTGGACTTACTAATTCCAACCCCAGTACTGGACAGACATTAGCTGAATTAGGCCTTAGTAGAGTATTTGTTACCAATTTTAGTGGAGATGCCTATCAAATTAAGAACATTTTGAGAGGGAATGGAATAGATTTTCAGAATTCACTGATTTGAGTAATCTGAAAAACAAACTTCTGAAGGTGGTCTTTAGAAAAGGACAAAATATTAAAAATGTATTAGAATATACCAATAATATCAATGTTTATTCACATAAAAGGAGAGGCACCTACAAATGTGGGGCCTGCTCCCAGTGTGCCCATATTTTAAAAGCTTATATGGTTATTTGCAGAGTGAGTCTATGATCAACACCAACTGCTGCTGTCCATGAGGGACATAAGTGCCACCCCTGGGGTGAATTTATGGTCTCCCATCCAATTGTCTAGGTTGCAGATGAATAGGGTTATTGAGAAGTTCTGCTTCAAGTGAATTGCCTCTCAGCAGCCTGTAGGATACAGATTACAGTGACAGGGCTTTCAGACTTTAAATGTAGGTTATGTTTTGGAGACCTTGAATTTTCTTGGTGAGAAACATCTGTGGTGTCCCAAGCTGCTGCAGGTATCTAGTGAGGTACATGCAAAAGGAAGCATTGTACTCTATTAGTGGTCTTATGACGGTCGAGTACAGAGGAGTTATAAGATCCTTAGTCTTGGATGTGATGCCCTTACTTATCAGATGCACAAAATAGAAGGCTTTCCTTACCACTGTGGACACATGGTGATCAAAGTTTAGCTTGCTATGAACTTGTGTTCCCAAATCTTGCACCACTGGGTTTCAGCTTGGGGGGGGGGGTGCTGTCAATATTGAAATATGCAGGGACTTCGTCTTTGCCAAAGGTGATAATAACACACTTTTTTGTGTTTAGTTTTAGTCTGTGGGTTTGGCAGCAGTCATTTATCTGTGTTAACTCCTTTTGTAATATGTTAAGATCATTTGGGGACTCAGTGATTAAACCCACTTTTCAATTATTAGTGAACTTGGTGAGCCACAGGCTATGTACTTTCACCTGGACTTCTGAGAAATAGATTCCAAACAGTAGATGGTGCAACACAGATCCTCCTGGTACCCCACTGGTAACTAGTCTACTGGTAGAGGTTGAATCCCCAAATTTGACAGTATGCATTCTGTCGGTGAGCCAGTTGGCTACCCATCTGGTGATGTATGGGCTAATCCCCAGCTGGAAGAGTTTCTCAATGATAACTGAGTGGGGGATTGTGTCAAAAGCCTTGGCTAAGTCAAGATAGGCAGTATGTACTATTTTGCCTTCATACAGGGCTTTGGTGACATTCTTGAAGAAATCCACCAGGTTGAATAAGCATGATCTTCCCTTAAAGAAGCCAAACTGGGTTGGGTCAAGAATATGAAGGTCACCTATGTCCTAGTTGATAAGGTCAATGATGATTACTTCTAAGGCCTTGCAGATAAAGTTGTTTAGACTTATGTGGTTATAATTCCCAGGGTCAGTTGATGGACCCCCTTTGTGCAAGGGAATTACTGTTGCTGTTCTCTACTCTGCTGGAACAAAGCCAATGCTCAGGCTGAGGTTAAAGAAAGTGCCAAGTGGTTTGGCTAGGTCTTATTTATGATTGTTTTATAAGCTGTCTGGGATGTTATCTGTTCTCATAGATGCTGTGTTTTTGGCCTTGAAGAGTGTGGATATGACCTGCTCTTTGGAGATACTAGGTAGAGGACTGGTGTCAGGTATGCTTTGGAGTATGGCTGGTGGGGACATGGAGGGTAAAGTTTGCACCAAATCTGTCAGCTAGCAGGTTGGCAATTTCTTCAGGTTCAGTATGAGAGGTTCAGTATGAGAGGTGCCAACCACTACAAGTTCTGCACATAGTTGGGCATTCCCTTTTAGATTCTGGATGTAGCTAAAGAATGTCTTATGACTATATTTAGCTAAGGATGCTAATTTAGCTTTAGAGGACTTTACAAGATAACTGATTTGCTTTTTCAAGCTAGGGAGGGTATTCTTCCTCTGCTGAGTAACTTCCTTCTTGTTCTTAGGCATCAGTTTTTTCCTTTTGTTATATAATCTATTTATACTTGAGGTCCACAAGGGTGGCCTCTTTTTTCAGGAGGACCTGGTTGGGTCAGGTACAGCCATGTCTATACAGTTGTTTAGGTTTTTATACAGGACATTTGTGTACTCCTCTGCATAGGAGTCATTGTTGGCTGTGTTAGCAGGGGGCTTGAAACATTTTTATATCATCACATAGTAGGCTGTAGTTTGCTTTGGAGAAAATGTTCAATTTTTTTGCCCTTGTGGGGGTGTCAGGTCTGATTGTTACTTCAAATGAGACCATACGTTGTCTGACCTTACCAGGGAAGGCAACACACAGAGGGTAGTGCAGTGACCTCCTTTGTTGGTGAGTACTATGTCTAGGAGATTTGAGACTCTTGTGGGGGTACAGGCTAGCTGGTACAGGGCATTTGTCTTGACAAAGTCCAGGAACCACAGGGCGAGCATGTATGTCACTCAGTTGATGAAAGGATAGTTTAAATCACCCATGACCAAAGTTTTTGGCTGTATAGTGAGTGACTCTGGTAAGTCCAGGTAGGTGGTGTGCTTCTCTTGGTTCATGGTGGGGGTCCTGTAGCTAGCAATGATGTGGTGGGTGCTTTACCTATAGTTAGTTGGAGCTGAAGTAGTTCAAGAGAGTCTTACTGTTTAACCAGTCTTGAGGTGTATTTGACTTTACAGTTCTTTCACACTCATTTTGGGATTTAAATGTGTGGAAGCCATTGCAGTCTTGCATGGCTGGGGGTGCTGTCTGAGGCCTTGAATCATGTCTCAGCAATTGCACAGATGTCAGCATCTTCCAAGGTGAAGAGTGCTTCCAAGGCATGCGGTTTCCTGTTTAGGATCTGAGCATTAAGTAGCATAACTTTGAGTTATTCTTGAGTAGATTTTTTACATTGGAAATTTTGTTATTTTGACATTGCCTAAAAAAGGTACTATGGGGAGGCAAATGGCTTTGCTAGTATCCAGAAGCCTACAGGAGACAGGTGAAGACCATCTCTGACAAAGCAGTGTGGTCTGTCAAACATGTTTTCCCAGGCTCTCAGATACTGGATCCCCCTGGACTGACACCAGAAGCTAACCCAATTGTTGAAGTCAATCATGTTTTGTCTATATTGTGGCATCATCCTGGGTGAAGGTAGAATGTGCTAAGGGCTAGGGACATTCCTGCCTGAGTCACATAATCTGACAGTTCAGTCCTGTCTCTCTTCATATAGTCCAGGGAGGTATGTCTCAAGTCATTCACCACATGTACTATGACAAGAGTCATAGTAGTAATTGTTGTTGAGTGATGAGTGCATGCGTGAGTTGATTGATCCTGGTACTTGACAAGCTGCTGACTGTGACCTTCTCCTTGTCCAGCCTGGTGAGGGGAACATCTGTGTGTCTCACTATGGCGTTGCCTGTTACCAGGACATTTGGTTTTGAGGTGTTTTGTCTTACTTTTTTATTTGCTGAGACACTGGTGACTGTTGTTATGTGTAATAGATTCTATTTGCTTTGCAGTGTGTCCAAGTTGTTTGCAGTTGGAAGGTCTCAGATCTTTTGGTAGACTCTATTGAGTATCTTCAGGTACGTGGATTTATGTTTTGTGTCCTTGTTTTGTGTGAAAGTGATGTGTGTGTGTGTGTGTTGACAACTTGTTTGATGTCCAGTTTGTCATTATGTGAGAGAACTGATTCCAAATTCATAGTGTAATTACATCTCTCACATATTGTACTTGTTTGCTTTAGGAGTAAGTGGTTGTCAGTATACATAAGGCAATTGCTACATTGTCTCAGGATACCCATATCAATCAGGCTGGCCAGAGAAATGGCTAGAAACTGACCTTCTATCATGGCAGATTTTTACTGTAACTACTATTGGGGAGTGGGCTAGTTTGCCCAGATTTTGATCTAGGATTAAAAAAGGGACTTATTCTATTGAAGGCTAGGGGTGGAAACTATGGCAATGCTTCTCAGTGCTAAACTAAATTTCCCGCAATGCAGCAGAGAAGCTTGGGAGAGTTCACTAACAGATGTCTGGGAGAAAATTGTCTTTCAAGGTGTTTGTGTCTATACCAGGCACCACTAAACCCCATTGAGCGATGTGCAACTGCACACAAATGCGAGACTTAAATACAGGTAAAATTCAACACTTTTGCTAATTTGTCAATGGGAAACCACACAATGAGCTTTCATCCAATAATCTCCAACTCAGACGAGGCTCAGACTACTCACTTATGGTACAAGGGTGTAGACAGGGCCCCCTTAATGTAAGATGGCTGGAATAGTGCTCAGATTTAACAATAGAGTCTAGATTCAGCAGATCTGAATCTAGTCTATGCTATGTACTAGCTACTTAAAACAACAGAACAGCTTTTTTAAAGTGCAGAAAAATATAGTAAAAATCAGCAAAATGATAAAATATAGTCAGCAAAGTGCAAAGAAAACTCAAAAAGTACTTATTTTTTTGATTTTAGCAGTGGATGCTTTGGATTTCAGCAGAATCTCTCCAGACCTCTGGCAAAATCTGCTAAACATTGAGCAGCTCCTGTTAGATGACCTACAGTGGTACTGAAATCTGCACAAATGGGCCACTCTTCAAGCAGCTGTGAACAGTGGGAGACTATGAAGACTGTTTCTTATAGACAATTGTAAGCTGGAGAGGTTTGCTTATATACTAGGCATGGAAACCGCATTTGCACATCACTTTTATACCAGCAGGATGAAAGACTTTTAAACAGTTATCCCTCAGGCCAATCAGATAAAAACACAATAAACTTTAAACCAGCAGTTTGCCACTTGGCTGGGTTGAATTCAACTCTGCTCTCACCAGAGTGCAAAAGACACCTCCTAATGTAAAACAAACTGGTTCAAGCGCAATAACAAATGTTTTAAAGATTTCCTACAGTATCAGGAATCCTTGGAAATAAATTTACTAACCATGAGAAATGTTCAACAATATACATAACAAATTGCACAATGTAAGATAATATTTTGGCAGCCTCAGGAGAACTTTGGCAAACTCAGAACAGCTTTCTCAGTACCAAAGGAGGTTATGGAATATGAAAATACTGTTAAAACAAACAACCAAAGAGCAGTACAGTAACAAACAGATGGTGTTTCTTTAACAAGTACAGGCTAAAAAAAAAGTGATAAATTCAACTAAATTAATAAATGCAGTATATATGTGTTAAATAGTACTGAGACAGTGCGAGCGACTTCAGAAAAAATATTTATATCAGCTTTGTAGGTCCAGATGGTTTTAGAAGTAATCCAAGTCTTGTAGTCACAGGTATCCAAACTAGGCACAGGAAAGATTTGAATAAAGAAAGGTGAGAATTAAACCCTGTACCTTGTGAGGTAAAAGCCTTCACTGTTATGCCATGCCACAACAAGTGTACACCATTCTGAGCGAACAGAAAACACAGGCAAAACTCCCATATTCTTCCCCTTAATTTTAGTTTTTCTACTGATTTTCTTGCAGCCTTAAATATCTAAATGGTTTCATAAATATTATCACAAAGTGTAGACTGTTTGTACACTTACTATAATCTTTCTAAGTGAATAGACAGCACAAAAATGCGATAGGGATGTTCTTGAATACGTTAGTATAAGTGTATACGTTCCTGGATCTGGCCTTAAGTGATGTTATGTCCTGAGATTTTTTTATTGTTCTGTCATACAGAACACAAAACCATATGAGGCTCATGGCTAAGTACTAGGCTAGCGGATCCTGTGGACCATTCTAAGTGTAGCCAATCTCCTTTTCAAAGGTGAGATTCAAATGCTGTAGCTTGTTTCTGGGAGGTAAACACCATAACCATTATGCCATCCCCCAACATCAATTGGATCTGATTCCAGTTCTTTATAAGGGCTGTACAGTCTGTTTTTTGGGTTGTAGGAATGATGATTTTTAACAACGGAGATGGGAAGTGGTTCAGTATAGTGGTAATGGCCAGGGCCTGGGGGTATGGAATAAGTGGATGATACAGGTTGTGGCAATAAGCACTGTTCAGGTCAGGGAATTATACAAATATTCAGAGACAGTAGGGAGGATTGACTTTGAAAGGGTGTTTATAATGAGAAAAATAGTGGGGTACCACAGAAGAAAATGGGTACTGGTATAATAGGTGAGGTGTCATGCGAGGGTTTCTTCCTGAAATTAAGTTCTAGCTGGGCTCCACCTACCAGATGCATTTAGATGGCAGTGGGATCTCTGGAGGTAGTAGTGGCTTTCCATGTGTCAACAGCCGAAGCCCATTTGAGTTTAGCTCTGTGGAGGGGTGGGGGGTTCCTGGGTGTCAATTGAGAAGGGCAGTACTATGGGGGTGGAGGCAAAGTTTGGTTTAAGATCCAAAAGCAGGGAGGGGTATGGATGGGAGTTGCAGTGGAAATAAACTACAATGTGGAATGTGATGGAGAAGTAAATAACGTAATACAAAGGGAGTGGCAGGGTGAGAACATTAGAGGCAGTGGCAGTGTTTCTGCAGAAAAGTATATATCTAGTAGGAAAGCTGAGCAAGAGGAAGCATGGTACACAGAGCGCAGGTGGTGTGAAGGTGGGAGAAGACAGATGGCTACTGTGATAAGTGAGCTTTTTTGCTAAGCTGGACAGGAGACTCACTGGAGTGACACTGGATAATAGCTGCTGGTCAGGTGGAAGGTGGCTCTTACTGTTGCCCAAATGAAGTTGATAGTGGTGTATTTATCATTCCTACCAAACAAAAAGAGATTAGAAAGAGAGACAGCTGGGCTGGTAAAGGGAGTTTAAATATGGTTCTAGACGCATGTCTGGATAAGTTGTATGGAGAAGTGGAACTTCACAAGGCATATTAGAGGGAATCTGAGAAGGGGTAAGGTCATGGTGAGCTTGGTGGATGCAAGGAGGAAGAGGTGAAGCTGGAAAGGATACTCATTTTTAAAGATCAAGAAGAGACAGGCAAGTAGCTTATATTACTTTTTGTGTCTGGAAAATAGATGGATTAAGTGGATAAAGTGGTAATTAGGGAAAGGTGCCTTTCTTGTCAGGCTGATGTGAAGTTTGAGAGTAAGTTAGGTAAAGATGAGACATCCACATGGACATGGAGCTCTTGAGGTTAGAGAGGAATGGCAAATGTCAGAGGGAAGCAGGGTATGGTTAGGTATTAGGGGATAATAATGGGATGCAAGGAGACCTAAATTTGTTTGAGAACTGTATGATACTCTCAGGGTGAACAGTGAGAGGGAGGATTTAAAGTGTGATTGAAATAAGTAGCTGGGCATGTCACAGGTGTCCTTTAACCCCCCCAACCCATTATTCTTGCTAATTACTGAAGTCAGGGCAGAGGACAAGGTGGAACTCAATCAAAACTATTAACCTATTCGCAGATGACTACATGCTGCTGTTGATAGATGTACAAAAGTAGATACCATGGCTGCTGAAGATGTTTAAAGAGGTTTGAACAGGTGTCAGGAATGGAATTTCAGCCAGAGATGTTCGTTGTGGTCCTATTGTGGAAATTTCAAGACTGGCAATGTTAGATTTTTGGAGATGTGAGGAAGCAAAGTATTTGAAGTTGCAATAGTAACCAGTGGTAAAAGAGAGTGAAATGAAGAACTAGTGCGTGACCCCAGAAAGATAACAGGACAGTTAACAGGGAGGATAGGGCTGGTACACATAATGACATTCAGTCTAAGGAAATATATACCAAGTGATCTGCTATAACATCTCATAGATATAACATAGTGGAGAATTATAGAACGTTTGTGATATATTTGTGTGCAGGAGGAAGAGGAAGAAGGTTGTTGGAATATGTCAGGTTTTAGAGAGATATAGAGAGGTACTTAATGTGGAAATTTGAGTAAACGAGTTGTGAATTTGGCACCTAGATAGGGAAATGAAAAAGGAATTGAATGACTGGATGAGGCTCAATAATTCTTTCAATGATACAAATGTGGAGAGATGTGATGAGGAAGATAGAGAAATTCTGTCATTTGATTGGCCATATGTATCATTAGGGAGATAGAGGATCTCATGAAGAAGACACAGAGTTATAAGGTAGGGAATTAGAAGTGTGGGGATGGACATGGAGCAGAATATTTTATGGAGAAGGAATGGTGAGGATTTCAAGAACTTTGAGGTTATCAGTGAAAAGATGAAAATTCCAAAGACGGTTTGGTTGAAATAGGAAGGGGTGAACGTGGGACTGAGAGGGAAAGGAAGAAGGAAATTGAAACAATAAAATAGTTTGACAATGTTTCACTAGATGAATGGAAACAGAGTGTTGGTGATGTTACACAGTGTATCAGGAAGAATAAAGGAAATAAAAGGATGGTGTAGGTTAACTAATGGAATATTTGACTAAGAATAATTTCAGGGAAGAAGCATAGCTGCATTGTAGATGTTTGTGAAGCTGGGTCCTGGATTTGTGCTTTATCAGGAGTACTTGATTCCAGATAGTTTACATAAACTAAGGTGTCAAGAAATTAGTTTCTGTTGAGGATTTGTTCCAGTAGAGGCAAGAGACATTTGTATACGTGTTTGGAGTATTAAGGCATTCAGGGCATATGGTAAAAGTTGGAAACAGACATGTAACTAGGTTTACAAGAAGCAATTTTGTTGAGGCTGGAGCTACTACATGCTAGAGTTAGAAAAGGATGAGGAGATGGGGAAACATTTATCTATTTGACCCCTAGATACTGTACTTTCTCACTGCTGGATTCAAACTACAAACTTTCAGCATAAAACTCAGTCATATCAAGAATGTTGGCAAGAATTTTTAATACAATGGTTATACTAAGATATATGCAACATACTGAACAAATCTGTTCTGAACTGAATGTATTATTCTGTAAGAAACTAAAATCTGAAATTTTTAATACTTTATTTACTGCATAGCTTGCATGAGAAGCATATATTCCCAACATTGAGCTCCAGGCACTGGAGAGTGTAAATCTTAATAACAAAACTTGTTTTTGCGAATCCAGATGTTCTATTAACTGAAGATTCCACACAGTCTGTTTCTGTTTCTGTAATGTCATTTGGGCACATATCAAAAAAATGTTCACGTGAGAAAATTGAGAATCTGCACATTTTAATCGTGTTTGACCCTGAGGTCACTGCTAACTGTTAGCTGTGCTTTTCCACTAATGCTGTATAATGTAAAATTAATGACTACCATTTTTAAGCCTTTTCAGAGAGAGTGAAGTGATTTATTGAATTCATATTCCAACAGTTGGGATAAAAGAGAGAGTAAGAACATAATATTAATGACAGAATGGGTCAAGAAGGAGATATTATGCAGTTGGAAAGCATTCATTTTGAACTTGTCAATGAGAAGAAGGTATCTAAAATGCTCAGGACAGATATACAAGGGGATAAGAGGTAGAAAACGGGTAGAAGGATGGTATAGGTAGGGCTCAGTAGGGGAGATAGTCATGAGGAGTACAGGTAAAAGGCCAGGCATTCATCCATCAGGACTATAGCAGGAGAGAAGTAAAGGCTGCCTTTTCTGTGGCATGCTTTAATGAAGGTGATGGGAAACTCCTGGAGTGAATATAGGGAGCTGGGTTGAGCATGTAAAGGGAAAGGGAGTTTGCATGAGCCCTGGGAAGTGTTTGAATGCCAACTGGAAAGAAAGAGCTGGAGTGTGGATTCAGATGCAGAGGACAGGAAGAAATGGAAACAGGTGATCTGCTGTGGCAACCCCTAACGGGAACAGCTGAAAGAAGATGATGATGATGACTCCCTGCATCAGACACCTCCTTTTAATTGCATATACCAGCTCCGAGATTGCACTACAGTAAGAAGGGAACATTTCCTGATCCCTGATGCTCTGTAATCTCAGATTACAGAGCCCACCTTCACTTCTCTGTACTTGATGTTCTGGGTTTCAAAATTTACAGTTCGACATTTAGCAGTTCAGTGTTCTGGTATGACAATAATGTGAAATGGACCCATATATATATATATTCAGCACTCTCTTGTAAACATAATGAGATATTGTGTATGTTAAGTTACACCCCATTTTATAATCTCAGATAACTTCTGTCTCTAGACTTGAGTTCAAGCACTTTCTATTGGCTACAACTTAGTCTCATATAAATAAGTGGTTTAGTTTAGAATAGTTGGTCATCACAAAATCTAACTCAACATATGGAAAAGAGATTTACTCTCTCCTATTACTACTAGCAAAGTATCAATACTACAGTTATTATGGCTAAGTTTGCAGAATGCAAAGTATTTGTTCATACATTGATCAGCTTCAAGGTGCTATTATTTATTCTGGTTTTGGCATCTTCCTTCTTCAACAAGCGTAGCAAATAACTTTAAATCCACCCATAACATTACAAGTCATCTTCAGTACTTACCAGTTGTAATGCCTCGCTTTCTTGTCTTACAGAAATGTCCACAGATAAAACTTTAAACAAAACATCAGCAGTGAAAAGTACATTTGTGCTTAAAAACATCAGTAATTAATCTGGCTAACAGTGAAACAGCCTGTGTGAAAGTTATTGCACATTAATAGATTACAGAATAAAGTAGTGATGTCTTATGTAAATTTACAAGGGGATTCAATACACTTTTAACTGAAATAGTTCATCTTGTAAAGCAGACCTGCACTCCAACATAGGGAAGATGAGACATTGATTAAAATACAATGTTTATTGAAGAACGTTAATGATGACCCCAAACAGCTACTGTAGAGGCTAAATCTAAAACTACAAACTATGCTTCATACCTTTCTAGCCATAGTAAAAAAGTGAAGTCAATTGCAGTCCTTGGCAAGACAAATGCAGTGATTATTGTTAAGGGTAGTAAGTATGTCTCGGTCATTTAGCCCCATATTAACCCCATTTAATGGGCTAGCCAGCACTGTTCCTCCCTTGACTAGCACTGCATCAGCAGTAGCTATGCCCCTGCTAGCCCTATCAATTACTATACTAAGGGTCTCAGTAATAGGTAGTGAGGGTGGGTGGCCTATAGGAAAGCAGGAGGTGGACGATTAACATTGTCACCCTTCCACTCCTGCACCATACTAAGCGTGCCTTACCTTTTTTTACTCTGTCCTTTTTTATTAATGGATGGTGCAGTGGTGCAGCAGTAGCATTGTCACCTCACAGCAAGAGGTTCTCTGGTTCTATTCTTGGCTGGGGTGCCTCTGTGTGGAGTCTGCATGTCCTCCCTGCATTCATGTGGGTTTTCTCCGTGTGTTCCGGTTTCTTCCCACGTTACAAAGGCGCACGTCTGGAGTGTTTATCCCCGGGTCTCTGCTGAAAACTGGCTTCATTCCAAGTCAGACTTTCCTGGTAAACAAATGTTAAATAAATATCACTGCCCCACACTCCCATTAGTGTAGCAACCTGTTGGTAAAGGTATCCCCCGAAAACCTATCACAACCTTTTAATATCTATAGCCACAACTTTTCTCACATGTATTCAGTGAAAATAAGCTGTATATTTATTGAATGTATTTGCTGAATGGAATTTCCTGCTAAATGAATAACCTCCTCAAACCTGAGATCATGATGGATAACAGCATGTACAGATAGAGTGCAGTTTGTAGGTTTCAGTTACTGTCATCCTATTAGCTGGCACACATTTAACATGCAACAGGTAGATAGTACAGTAGTAACAGTGGATCATTCATATATTTAGTAACAGACACATGCTGGCTCGTAACACATTTGTATGCAAGTTCAGCAACACTAAAACAAAGAGAGTAAAAGAATAGCAACTGCATAGAAGCAGGCCTTTCTTTCATCCAGCTATTATTAAGGTAGTAATAATTAATAAGGTCAGTTCTAAGATACTTAGAAATGCTCCAGTAAAACAACAGTTTCTTAATGCATTCATATAATGCATACTAAATGTATTATCCTTTAAGTAGATTGCAATTTGGTTTACATCATTTTGTATTCAGCTTTTGCCTGGTTCAGCATATGCATGTATCAAAGTATGTCATATACCATGCCTGAAATAATGGTAATGTTTTGGGATTCCAACTTTTTAAAACGAACTTTATGAATTAGTTACTAACATCAGTAATTCTAATTAATGGAATCACAAACTAGAAGTACTGGGACATTCCACATTTGGAAATTCTTATGAAATTTGACAATTTTCATGTTTGCTGTGATAGGAAACTTTAAAATCACTTCAAGCAGGGAAAGGAAATATTTAGCAGCATCAGGGGAGATGTCTTATCAGGAAAGGAATCAAACTTCTCAATTCACTTACTGATATGATGACAATGAATATAAATGCAGTATCAGTAACCCCAGTGTGTTAGCATTGTTCTTTCAGGGTTATCAGTCCTGTATGCAAAGCGAACAGCTTAATTTGCTGTAACCAAAGCAATTTACTCTGTCTACAGTTAATTTACTGACTCATTTACATCATTGTGTTACATCAGACCATTTATGTGCTGAAGGAAATTACAGTACATGCAACTCCAACTAACTTCCAGGTAGCACACTAACTTGTACTGACCTCTCAGTGACATTTCTTCAGTAAACTGGTGTACGTCTGGTGAGTCAGGAGTCCCATGCATTCTCGATTCACCTTCTCTATGTTAATGTCTGCATGTTCCTCTCTTACAGTGTTTTCTCTTATTAACATACTTCAATTAAATTCTAGCTATATCCTCAATACCACTGACACATTACACCTTTTTATTTCTTTTTCTTTCCATTTTCCAGGTATGGCAGGAAGGAAGATTTTTAAAAATGCTAAGTTCAATTAGCAGTTGTAGTTCTGCATGCAGGGTCAGATCCCTTGAACCAAAATCACACCAGATATTCCCTGGTGGTTAGTACAATGTTGTTTGATTAAATAATATATACATTATATAACTATGTTTATGAATACTTAAACAGCTTCACACATCTGTGAACATCTCTTGCCCAGTGCCTCAGAAGAGTACAATTTTAGATACAGCATCTGCTACTTACAAGTATGTCACCTGTAAGGTTGAGCTACTGAATAGAAAGTCTCTTAGCAAAATATTTATTTTGCAGTGAATAGAGCTTTTAACAGTGCCATTAGATCAGTGTCATTACACAGTGCAGGTTCAGAGCACAGGAGAGTTGTAAACAAACAACGCAGTTCTTTATGTTTCAAATTAATGAGTCCATGCTTAATAGAGAAACACAGCTGCTAGATTTACCTTGTGTTCTTTATAGAGTTTTACTATTGTCCTTTTGTTACTTTGAAGCAACTTTCTACAGCTCAATTTAAATAAACATTTTAAAGAAAGTAAATTCCTTCTAACAGGGCACATATACTTCTCAACTATCCGTGATTTTACAGAATGTCCCTGATTTTGGCTTATACATATGGCCTGTTCCTTGTAACATTTGTGGTTTTCTATAAAATTTTGAGGCTTGCAGTCACTAAATAATAACAGTTATTTGAGGTTCAGACTCCATATCTTTATAAGAGGAATTAAATTCAGTGCTTAATATTTATGGAACCATGGTTGCCTGTATATTGTAATGACACTGATGTTGCCACTTTCTGTCCCCTATAATATCACTCAACCACTACCACCTGTATGGTTTTTCATCAGCACTGACCAAAGACATCCACTTGGTTGGCTAAGTCTAACACTACATTCAATGATGTCTATGATGTCAACAGCCTTGGTCAGTCTGGGCACATCAGTAATCCCTGGCATACTACAACCACACATGTGATGTTGCTGGGTTGCTCCAATCCATGTTTCCCTTTCCCCCTTCCCAACCCACTAGCAGCTGTGGGCCCTGGAAGCAATATCAGGGACACTAAAGACAGGGACACACAGCGATTGCCAACACATGATGACCAACTAAAACATTTGTGAAGGGTTAGAAAAGAATGAGAAAAGCACTCAGTCATAACCAAAGCCCGAAAGCTGCAGTAAGAGGTTATCCAGCTGTGGGTTCACAACCTTGGCCAAACGATTTGCATTATAAATGTTTCTCTCTCTTACCAGTTTTTATTACATTTTTCCTCATTGACACTATTCACACCATCAGTCAATCAAGCAAGAATATTTTCTTTTATAGTTTTGAAGTTGCTTTTCAGTGTTATGGATTATATATTTTGTCTCTCCCTTGTAACATTTGTGGTTTCTGTTAAATCTTTGAGATTTGCAGTCACATAATAATATTTATTTGAGTTTCAGACTCCATATCCTGCAGAAAATGCATGCTAATGAAAAACATGTTGGGCATATCAACAATCCTGGGCATACTAGAGCCGCATATGTGATGTTGCTGGGTTGCTCCACTCCATGTTTGATAGGTAATAGCCCTGCTCAATGTGTCATATTGTCTGATATCCTTAATTTACCCAAAATCATTGTTAGCCTGATTTCTTCTAGCCTTGCCATTATGTGGTACATTTGTTTGTACATACTGGTAAGTTACAATGTACTGTAAGTAATGCTGCATGGCCTTATCTTTCTTATGCACACATAAATGCACATAGACACATAGACACACAGACACACAAATACACAGACACAGGCACACACACACACACACACACACACACACACACACACACACACACACACACACACACACACACACACACACACACACACACACACACACACACACACACACACACACACACACACACACACACACGCACACAGTGCTTCATGTCCCTGCCCAAGTAGCTCACACACACACACACACACACACACACACACACACACACACACACACACACACACACACACACATACACATTCATATTATCACAGGTCTGTTACATGTGTTGTATGGTGCTATAATGAAAAATATACAGGAAACTCTCAGTTAACCGAAATGCAAGCAAGAAATACAGTACAATTTTCAAGTGTTGCACTTTCTGCCCCCCCCCCCCCGCAGAAACATACCTTACATTTTTAGAGTTTTCAAGTTTTAAAAAGGATTATAGGAATAAATTCCCTCTCTCCCCAACCTGAGATCACGTCAAACCAAACAAATAGTATAGGGTACAGCACTAGTCAGGTCTATTTTTACTAGCAACTCTCAAGCAACCAGAACCTACAGTTATCTGGCATCTACCAATCCCCTGGGTGATGGTTAACTGAGAGTTTACTGTAACATGGCCTCTAATAAAGATGTTGTGAGTATGAATTCATCAATCACGTCAAAAATTTACCAAATTCATTTTTCCCAAAATCTTTGGCCTGAGCAGTTATGCGCATAACACTTTAAAGAACTGCATCACTTAAATGTAATTTAGGCTGGCCAAAATAAGGCTACCATAACACAGATGTCTCAGTCAAACATAAAGACAGCTTTCTTCTGCATTACCTTATCATTGAGTATAATAAAACAGATTCGGTACACTATCCTGTGCTGCACAAAATTATTCCTCTTGTCTGCCCACACAAACTGACCTATATCCAATAATTCTACTACAGTAGTCTAACACCTGAGATTAAAAGCTCTAGGTCTGGTTTTACTGTTGTAGTGTAGCCTGATCATGCATCTCTAATGCAGCACTCACCCCCCCAAGTACATTGCCATCAACAGCCTGTGGTATTAGTCCATATTGACTATTTCTGGCTTAAAAATACTACTGTATCCCTGATTTAGAAACTTCATGTCAAAAAACAACTATGCAACTTGAAACCACATTCCTAGTACAGCAGCCAGAGAAATGAACGTTACTGTTATAATCTGAATGCCTCACCCCATAGTGGTAAAAGCATTATTGCCACAGCCTGAATCCTTAGCCCAGCAAACATAACAGTAGATCCATTATACTTTAAGCTCAAGCTCACAGTCCAAGTGCATTAACACTAGGTCCATACTGTACTAACCCATCCAATGACTCAGTGGAGTGCTCTCTAATCCTGTACTGAATCTAACTGCCTGTCTCAGTCTGCCCATACCAACTTCAGTTATGACAACCTGAAAGTCTAAACAGAGCTGCCTTATGTCTAAGGGCACTGCTCTAGTTACCATTTCTGTCTACAGCAGAGCTTGCCAGGGTCCAGCATTACCTTTGTAGCCTGAGTTTCAGTGCATCTGATTCAGTGTTAACATTAGAAGTACAGCATGTGCTATAGCCTGTACAACAGGCAAAGACCTACCATTACCCATGCAAACCACAGGAATGAGCTCCTGTAAGAAACTCTCAACTGAATGCCTTCCAAGCTTCTTGCTCACCTGCAATATCTTAGGATAATCTCTGATGGTATAGCTACAGCTCCTTGCACTATTATTTATGAATCCTACATTTCTAGCCTCAGCGAAGCATTCCGAGATGCTATATACTGCTCCAATATCTGTAGATTTGGCATTACTTAAAATCCAAGTGTCCATTTCAAGTACTGCAGTCTTAGAGGGCATTATTGTTGCATTCCAAGTCCCTGTTTATAGTTACAACAACAACCAAGGCTCACCATTGCTGTTGTAGACTGATTACATACATCAGCAGAGCTGTTGAAGAACTTGCATTTTAAGTCTGCAGTCAGTGTGAGCTACGCAGCATTTGGTTCTGTATAATCAGCTGCCAGGGCGTCATCTAGCATCTTCATTTCAGAACCCAATAATCATGCTCATTTGTTTCCTTATTTTCCATGCTGAAAGTCCTTCTTTCTTTGACATGACAAACAATGCAAGGGATGATTAAAAAGTCTTCTGGCCCAGCAGGTTTTGGCTATGCTTTGCAGATTTGTTTGACTGACACACTTTGTACTTAATATTATTACAAATAAATACTTATTGCATTCCCCTACAGGCAGTTAACATCTTTTTAATTCAAGGGTATTCTCCCAGACCTAATTTAGTGTACCAAGGGTACTGATAATGATGGATTTGTGGGAGCCACCATTTTTTTACCATCGCCTAATAACAGTGGCACCTATTCTGGGATTCTGTTTTTTATTATTTTACTAATACATGTTTATCTAACACCAATATATAAAGTGGTATGTGTCGAATATCTATTATAATTTAACACTGTGGGTTGTATTTGCATCTAGTTTTACAACATAGAATGGATTTGCTGTATGTTGTCTTATAAACAAAACTATCTTGTAATCAAATGTTCTTCTAGTTTTCCATTCTTGGCATACCATTCACACTCTAACACATGTTTATTGTTGCTTTATACATTTATACAGAGTACTGCTGCATTCTTGGCATATGCCAAACATGAAATGATCATTAAGATGACCTTGCAGATCAAAGTTATTAGTCGTCTTTGCTCTGGAGGAACCAGCATGGGGGATAAGAAAGGATTTGTCATTTCTGGATTGCCATTCCAAGGGAGGAGTGTGTGTGTGTGTGTGTGTGTGTGTGTGTGTGTGTGTGTGTGTGTGTGTGTTCTTGTGGGCTGATTTACAATGGACACTGAAAATTTGCATGTGTGATTGTGCTATTTCTGTGATTTTCCATCCTCCCTGTGTTCATCTTGCAATCTGCTGCTCTCTGTAGAATAATTGTTGTTGAACAACTGCAGTTTTTTTTTTTTTTTTCAAAAAAGCTGCATTTCTTATGGTTATGTGATAATCACTGCAGTCAAGATCAGGCATACAACTGTAGCTATTAAATTGCCTTTTAACACCCCCACCCCAAAAAAATAAAAAAATAAAATAAACTGCAGTTGCTGATTTAGGAACTATCTATGATCACAGCATTAGACATAAACTTTTTTTCTATGTGTTGTCATTCTTTTTATTTTTTTGTGCATTTAATATTTCACTGTGAAACAAAGTGGTTGTTCTTAGAGTCTACTTAGCACAGTGCCTACATTCATATCTCTCAACCCGGAAATATCAAAAGTCTGGATAAAGGCCCATGAAAAGTAGGTACAACTGGCCAAAAATTAGGACACTGATTATGTATGCACATTTTATGCTAATCATGTAACCCAGCCGACTCCAGTGGAATTATGAGATACCAATATGAAGATTGAAGTCACTAAATTATAAATAATGGCAGACATTTGAATTTCAGACTTCATATCCCTCAGAAAATAAATAACAGTAGCAAAAGAAAAGAAAAGAAACAGCACTGGCATAATAACAAATGCTTTTTACAATAATAAAGCAAACAACCTACTGTAATACTGTAATCTACACACACACACACACACACACACACACACACACACACACACACACACACACACACACACACACACACACAGTAGCCAATTAGATACAAGTGGTTTTGTTCAACTTTTAATTTTGAGATAACTCTGTAGTGATAATAGTACAGTAACTTATCTCAGCAGACAAAAAAACAGAATAAACAAACAATGTCCTAGTTATGGACTGACCATATGGAAAATGCAATGCAATGCCACCAAATGCAACCAATTTGATTTTGTATATACATCCCAAGTCTGACTGCAATGAAATGAAATGAACAAATGCATAACATGATGCCAAATCTCAAGACTCTTATACATGAGTTCATAGGTATACATTATACCATCAGTCAGCAGAATCTTAAAAGCCTAGCCAAAAACAGAGAACTGAATCAAACCCTGTACCTTGTTTCTGTGAGATAAAGACCTCCCAAGCATACCTCTATAGCCATTACAATACAGACACACATATCTCCCAATCTCTACAAGACTCAGCACGAATCAGGAAGAAAGCTAAAATCAAAAGGTACAAAGGACCAAAACTTGAGTCAGGTATTACAGATTACTATAACAAAGCTTCTAAAAAAATCTGTTATGTCTTAATGCAAAATCTGTTATATTAGCAATCGAGTGTAATGTTCCTCATAACGAGATACACTTAAGAAGTCATACGTGTAAAGGTGATTCTGCTTACTTACTACAGTGACTGCAGAAGAACGAAACTATTTACAATCTGGCTAGGAATGTTAGTTCTTCTACCAGCCTTTCCTGAACTCTGAAATCAAAGTCGCTTACTTGATCAACCAATACTCCAAACTCGCCAGTATTGCAACGTTCATGTACAACTCTCAGCCTTTCCAGCTTGTAAATATTGAACACACCACTGTTGCATCTCATAATGTGGAACAAATGGGCAAAATGTGGAACACCTGACACCTCCCAAGTTCATACTTGTGAGCTGTACATGCATAGGTTGGCAACATATATATTTCATTAAATAACTGAAGCACATTGGACTAGAAAAATAAAAATAAAAATAAAAAACACTGTTTGGATACAGTTCTAAAGCCTTAAGAGTGTAAGCAGAGAAACAGAACCGAACTCTAAATTAGCGTTTTTGTTCCTTTATTCATATTTCAATGGCACTTCATCAGAAAATAAAAAAAAAATAATAGAGTTTGGTTCTGTCTGTCTGCTTACAGTCTTAAGGTTTTAGAACTGTATCCAAATGGTGTTTTTATATATATTGCATTGCATTGACTTTATAACTTACAAAACAACATACATTCGAGTGTCAGTAAGTATTCGTGGGAGACCATGGAAAAGTTAAAGTGTACCATAAAATCTACCAAGCCTTGCATGCTGTACCAGCAAAACATTTATTTGGTCCTGCGCTAGGTATCCAAGAGCTGCAAGTTATAAAGCTGCATTGTTAAATCCTTTCGAATAAAATCTGTGGCTTGTAAAAGTGATGCAGCGTAGCTCTGGTGACAGCTGGATACCGCCACAATAAATGCAAGTGCAAGTTGCAACACTTCCAGGGATGGGGAAGAAGTTCTTAGATATTTTTGCTAGCGTGAAAGCTGGCAGTTTACACAGAAGTAAAATCCAGACATATTTTAAAGAGTGGAAGTTTAAACTATCTTCTCCTTAACTGTGTCAGGTGCTTAGGATGGTTTTCATTCTGTGTGTGGCGAAGGAATAAATGCTGTACGACTTTGTAAATATTTAACTTAAATATGCAACATAATAACACACAGTTCTTTATTTCTATGAACATATTAACTTGTATTTCTTCACTTGTACATTAGAAATTTAGAATTGCAATTCGTAGTGATAATACCTTTTGTTGGATTAATTTAGCTCAGTTGAGCAGTAGCTGTAACGTGAGGTAGACCACTTCCTACCTCCTCCACTCTAGTTTCTGTACTTGAAAATTCTAAGTGGCCTTTTCTTATCCAAGGAGGCTTTTTTTTCCATGCTCCACTGACAAAGGTGTCAGAAGTATATGCTTTGCTTTAAAATGGTACCTCGACAGAATGGCAACTTTAAACAGAACTGAAGTCTTTTTTTTATTCTGGGTCTCCGAGAGCCTGAGGCAGTCATCATGCATGCCTCTGTAATGCTGGTGATGCGTGGTATATCATCAACAAATTTAAAGTCATACTAATAATAATTAGTAAGAAAAAATTGGGAATTAAAGGGGCTAATCAGAAATTCATGGCACCCCATTATTTTGCCCTCAAAATCAGTAAATGACGAGGAGTTTGGTATGGTTGAGAGGTATGCCGACATTCAGGATGATGTGATGTCTCTGTTCGGTTAGATCTTTGTCTCAAATGTTTCTAAACCATTGCTGGCTATAAAAGTGGGCGGCACAGTGGTGCAGCGGTTAACATTGTCGCCTCACAGCAAGAGATTTTCTGGTTTGATTCTCGGCTGGGGTGCCTTCTGTGTGGAGTTTGCATGTTCTCTCTGTGCTCGCGTGGGTTTCCTCCGGGTACTCCGGTTTCCTCCCACATTCCAAAGACATGCATCTGGAGCATTTCTCCCCGGGCCTCCGCTGAAAACAGGATCTGTGGAACCTAGTCGGACATTCCCAGTCAACAAATGTTAAATAAATAAAAAGTGGTGAAGCAGCTTCACCTTCTCAATTTATTCAGGGAGGAAGTAATGATATTTGTGCAAAGACAATTTTTTCTACTACTTGTTTTCAAAAACCTTCTGTTGATTTTTGGCTCTAGAACATCAGCAGAGGAATAGCTCATGCAACCCAGCTCATAACTGCACCAGAGAGTCAGTTCTTAACTAGAAGATATGCAAGAAGTGAAGGCAGAGAGGTCATCAAAGACAACTGCTTTCTACTCCAGGTTTTTTTTGGCAAACAGAAACATAGTCTAGGACTGTTTTTGATATTACTTGTAAGTTATATGCCTATGCCAGACCCTAGACTATTTGTTTGTGTTTTTCGGCTTTTCCCGGTTAGGGTTCACCACAGCAGAACTCCAGTCCGCTAATGATTGGTAGTGGATTTTTACGTACTGGGTTACCAGGCCTGACGCACAATCTTCAACAAAGGCATGCCCCATTCATTTATGCCTCCCCACAAAAGACGCTTTAGCTGAGAATCGAATGGGACAATGTCTTGCTATGAGGCGACAACGCTACCCCAGCACCACCACCATAGTATCCATGCCAGACCCTAGACTGAATGTTATTAATTGAGGGATTCTCACATTTTCTCTCTCTTTTTTTTTTTTTTTTCATTTTTGAAATCTGTTTGTCTCTTTGGACAGGACAACTATTTGGATGTGTCAGCGCCTCTCCTGCTTCCCAAAACCCCTGACCAGTCACCCTTCCCTGTATCAAGGTTACCAGGCATGGAGCAAATTATTGTTCTCAGGAGGGGGATAAGGGCATCCTGATCAGCATCATCTGCTGCTAACCTTGTGATTTTTATTTTTGTACCCTTTGAGGGAATAGGGTTGTTCCTAACCATGATGTATTAATATCAGCTCTTACCTTCAAATGCACATACATGCTTGTGGAATATTGAAATAGTTCAACAATTACTGCCAGCAGGTAGCATAGTGACATAAAAAACACTCCTTATGTCTGCTTAAGTCTATCCCCAGACTGACCCCCCCCCCCAGCTTTCCAGGTCATGAGTCATTTCTAGGTTGACAGCATTTTAGTCTGGTCTAACACTTTTCTACTCTGCCAAAGAGGCAGCTGTCTTGCTTTGTTTACAAATGGTTTCAGCTTTTGTGAAAGGTGGTTTCCTTGCTTTAAGTGTATTAGCATTTTCCTTGTCTTCTGGAGAACAGGCAGGACTCATAAGTACATGGATACAAGCTCCCCCATCCAGAAATAAGTTTATACAGTGGCACTTGACAGTTTAATATTAATGGTGCATGACCATGTTTTGGATTTTTTCAACCAATGATACTCTGTAGGCTGTCAAAGAACCTGTTACTATCATGTAACTAGACCAAATTAAATGGTCTTTGCTTGCAGGTTGGCTTGTTCTATACAAATGCAATCATTTGATTTTCTTTTTCATTAGTTCTTGGGTGATAGATGGTTCATACATATCACAGTAGCATTTGACTCCTTCTTGAGTTTATTTAGCATAGTGTAGACACATGTTGGGGTCTCTTACATGTGAACACTGTGCATATGTATAGGTTGGCAGAGAATGAGTTCTAGTGCTACCTAAACAGGCCATTGGAATGGACCTTCCTTGCAGGATGTCTCATACTCAGCAGTATTTTGTGTTGATTTTTTTTGTTTGCTTATCGGGAGACTTATACATATTTTAGTGGTGCACAAGTAGTTATTTAATTTTATATGCATAATGCAAAACCATGTTCAGGACATTCCTATAAGAGTGGTACTGGTTGTATGGATATTCTTGTTTGTTTCTGGGCTGGGGCTAGTTTATAGTGACACTTCAGCTTTCATGTTCATGTGCAGACTGTGGAAACCCATGCAGGCCTCTCTTGCAGATGTTACAGTGGGTATATGTGTAGATAGGTAGCTGGGTAGCTACTGTTTCTTTGTGGCTAAGGTTATTAAGTACCACTCCATTTCAAGGGTTGAGGTTTACTAGGACAGTCTTATTGACACTGTTGCATAACATTTCACAAGTGCTTAAAGGCCTCTGTCCATATAGATGACAGTTTGATATCTAATGCAGGACTGCTGCTGTCTGATGGGGAATTCTCTTTTTCTTCTTCCTGTACAGACATTAACCTGTAGTATTTCCTGATAAATCCAACCCAGCGAGCTATGTTATTCAATTAAGAGGTTTTCCAATCAGATGCCGAGTGCAGACATGTTATAACAGAGATTTGGGATAATGATATTTTGTGAGGTTTGCATAGAGTAACTTGTAAAGAAACTTGTAAGTTCAGGGCTGTGTTACAAGTTTTTGTGTTTGCCCATAACTTACTTGGATAGAAGGAAGTTTCTCTGTTCACCTGTGAGAGAGGGGAGCTTTGAGTAGCCTATCTGTCCCTGGAGGAGTGGTTTCTGCCCAGAAATTAGTAGTTTATTGGCCATTTTGGGCTAATTTCTATCTCTTTCATTTCCCTGCTATAAAACCCACATTTGCGTGGTTTTGTGCACCGGGCAGATCAGTTAGCTATGGTATAACTATTACCGGCTCCACAAAGTCTACTCTTTATTTTTTCCCTTGGAACTAGACAAACTTTCAACTTAAGCACTCAAACCATTCACTTCTCAGCCCAGCACTTGCTCATAGCAAGCACTAATAAACCTTAGCACTAGACCCCCCCTATACTGTAGAGAAGGACAAGGCTCTCTATTCGACCTTACCAGACAATCAGTAAAACAGTTCGCTGTAGCTATCCAGGCATGTTCAAAGGGCAGTTTCAGGTGTGCTCTCTGGTCCAACTGATGAATCTCGGGATTTTGAGGCAATGTTACAACTGCCTCATGTACACAGACAACTCTCTCCTCCAACCACCAAGCACTAATACATGCGAGAGATGCAATTATACAGCCAAACTGGAGGCTAAGCTCTCTCAACCCAAGACTGGACCAGACAGTCAAGAGGAGAAGAGAACTACTTGCATCACACCACCAGTCAGGGGCAGCCCATGCTATTGGACTGCCGGACTGCAGCCACCCCCAGCTGTAAAGAAAAGTAAAGAAATAAAAAGTAAAGAAATAAAACAATTTAAAATTCACGGATAAAAAAAAAAAAACAGACTTTCGCGCATGCGCAGACCGGACTGGGATACATGTAACAGCAGAGATCCCAGAAGTCTGGAAACAGATCGGACCCGGACTGCAACGTCAACAGGCAGGGCTGGAGTCTCGGATCTCGCGTGGTGGATGTGCTCCAGGAGTCTCGTCAGGAGATCTCATGTGGTGGATATAATGCGCGGGCAGCAGAGCTATGGGTGTCGCTATGGAGTCTAAAGGGAGTGTGTGTGTGTGTGAATGCCCCAGTTGCTATATACTGGTGGCTAGAACAAACTCATGGTGTTGTGGTAGGGAATACCTCAGGCTTGAACCCTGTACCTTGTATGCAGGTGTTAAGGACCTGAATTCCCTACCCACCACCATTTGTAAAAAAAAATTGCAGATTTTTGCCTCATATTTGATCTGATCTGTTCCTCATAATATCTGTGGCTTCTAAATGTTGTAATACTTGATATTTGATGGTGCAGTGGTAGCACTGTTGCCTCACAGCTGCAGGTACTTAGGTTTGATTCTTGGCTGGGGTGCCTTCTGTGTGGGGTCTGCATCTTCTCCCTGTGTTTGTGTGGGTTTGCTTTTGTGTCCTCCCATGTTACAAAGACATGTCTGCATTATTTCTTCCTGGGCCTCTGCTGAAAATTGTTTTTTTTATTCCAAGTCAGACTGTCCTGATTAAGAAATGTTAAATAAACTTGACAGGCATTTGAATTTCAGACTTCAGGTTTCTGAATGTTTAATTCCTTATGTATTTGATGGTGCAGTGGTAGCATTGTTGCCTCAGAGCTATAGTTTTTCTGGTTTGATTATTGGCTGGGGTGCCTTCTGTGTGTAGTCTGCATCTCATCCCTTTGTTTGTGTGGATTTGCTCTGGTGTCCTGCCATTTTACAAAGACGTGTGTCTGCAGTATTTCTCCCTGGGCCTCTGCTGAAAATTGTTTTTGTTCTGTCAGAAGTAAAATTGACAGGCATTTGAATTTCAGACTTCATATTCTTCAGAAAATACATAGTAACACAACCTTTTAGTCTAGCAATTTTCTAAGTTTATAAGATGAATATTTGAAATTTGTCCTTATTTTTGGGACTGTATTACCCCATTATTGGCTTTGTCCAGGTTTCCAGGTTTTTTGTGCTAAGGTTGACAGCTATGGCAAGAACTGAATTCACTGAATATGTTTGAGGGCTGTATTCCCTCATTACTGGGTTTGTCCAGGTGTTTTGTGCTAATAGGTTAACAGCTATGGTGAGAACTGAATTCATTAAATGATAGCCATTTAAGTTTCAGTCTTCCGCTCTTTCACAAAGCAGCTGATTTGGCATAGTGGTATGTTGCTTTGACTGTTTTGCACAGAGACATTGGTAGTAAAATGTATGGTGGTAACAGCATTTTTCTTTCACAAAGCAGCTGATTTGGCATAGTGGTATGTTGCTCTGATTCTTTTGCACAGGGACCTTGTCAGTAAAATGTATGGTGGTAACACAGCATTTTATTCTAGCAACTTTCCAAGATTATACAAGCAATGTTTAATGTGTCCCTGGGTTTTGGACTTTTGACCCCCCCAATAAATTTGGCTTTTTCTAGAATTCTTGTGCTGTGAAGTTGAGATGCAGTTGAGTATTGAGTAGATTTTACAAGGAGCTGAGAGCTGCAGGGGAGGAGAAGTTTAGTGCTGCTTATGCTAAGTCAGCTTGCATTGTTAATAGCACAACAGGTTGTGTGCTTGCTTTTGATGCAGAAGGTTGTTGGTTCTACTCCCACAAGGGGTGAATGCTGCCGTACTGAAAAAGTTAAAATACTAACTATGAGCCTGTTATCAGTTTGCCATCCATTTGCTATTGCAATATTATTAGCTTATCATTTTTAATGTAATATAGGCAATTTATTCCTCAGGGGCATCAGACACTTTATTTTTCGATGAAACCATGAAATATAAAGGTGTTTGCTAGTAGTAACCTCTTCATTAGTTACAGATTTATTTAATGTGGAATTATTTAGATGACTTTTTTATTCTTCAGAGATTGTGCATACTTACTGATAATGGTGGACTGTAGAATTGTGCATATTTACTGATAATGGCGGACTGTAGAAGTCTGAGTAGACTTTTATGATGGAAATGTTCTGAACTGGGCAGTTTTGTCATTATGGGTGCATGCATTTTGTTTCATCGTTTACTGGAAAGATGTTCTGAATTGGGCAGTTTTGTCATTACTGGTGCATGCGTTTTGTTTCATAGTTTACTGGAAAAATGTTCAAAACAATAGGAAGGTGTATCAAAGAGCACATGTATGTTTCATATGCAAGGGGCCTATGATTTGAAAACAGCCCAGAATTAATCTTTATCTGCCACTGGTATAATATATTTTCTTTGAATGTGGGTTTAAATGCTGTTTCAATGAATGTGAGTTTCAAGGGCAGAGAAGTTTTAATGCTAAGTTTGTTTAGCAGATGTCTTAGTGTTTGTGCTGTAAAATGCAAAATAAGACTTTCAAATGAAGTCCAAATCATCATAGAAGTAAATCAGTATGCACATTAGTGTTTATGGTAAATGGAGTGAAATAGCCAAGTAATGGATCATTGGAATGGCTGCAGGGGGAGGCTCCATTCAACCATGATTTTGTGAGGGGGAAGGGTGGAAAACTTAAAGACAGCCCCAGCTGAACTATACCTCCCAACTGTCCAGATTTTCAAAGAATGAATAGATTTTTGCTTCTTATTTTTGGTTTGTTCCTCATAAAAGTTGTGGTTTTCTGGCAAATCATTTAGAAATTAAGTCACTAAATAATGACACACTGAGTTTCAGACTTCATAAACTTCAGAAAAACGCATGCTAAAGTAAGAATTGTTGTTCTAGCAACTGTCTCAGTTTATACAAGAGCAATTTTTAGTACTGTTTATATGTTCCCCCAATATATTTGGCCTTGTCCAGATTTATTGCATTAACAGGTTCTGAGGTACATGCAAATAAATTGCTTTACAGAATTAGGCATAGCCAAACCTCTCAACTGTCACTGATTTTGGCTCAAGATGTTGCTCTTCCCCCTACTAATCCCTCCACAAAATAGCAATTTTGGAAGAAATCATGGAGGGTTTACAATTAAGAAATAACTGTAATAATCAGAGTTATAGATTACTTTTATTTCAAAAATGCACGTAGATTATTTTATTTTGTCAGTTGCTCAAGTTAGCAGTACTAATATTAAAGTGTCCCTTCTTTGACAGGTTCCCAGCTGTATTGTGTGGCTATTTTATATTTTTACATCACATTTTTGGTCCATTTTTCATAAAATTGTGTTTTTTTGGCAAATTAGTGATAAACCGTTAAAGACTGAAGTTAGAAAATAATGACAGACATTTGAATTTCAGATTTCATACCATTCAGAAAATTCATACTAATGCAAGACCTATTCTATTATCTTTCTAAGTTTATAAGAGCAATATTTAAAAATTGTCCTTGATTTTGGGCCTTTGTCCCACTTCTTTGTATGGCTCTGTCCAGATTTCTTGCTCTGAGGTTGAGAGGTATGACAAATGTGTCAGGGCCATCACAGTCAGCCAGAGACATTTCAAATTGTGACATACTTGTTGCACCCCACTCCCCCATGTAGTGACTCTGGATGTGTCAAAGCAAGGCAAGGAGTAGTTATGCAGTGTAAATGTGCAGAGTATCCCCACTCATCCAAGGTAGACACAAGTACTAGAGTGGCTTTTCATCTGTCCTTGATTTTTGCAGAATGGTCTGGTTTCTGTCATATTTTTTGTACTGTTGATTTATGCTTATTACTCAAAGTGCCTGTTGCTCTCTGTTTAAGTAGCAATACTTTAATGACCATCAGGTAAGCTTGGCTGAGATCGTAAGATGCAAGTAAGCTTTAATAAGCATACTGTTAAAGAACTGCCAACATTGAAAGCCTTTCTGTTGTTGCCATGTAGAGAATACTTAACTAGATAATGTATACGCCTTGGGTATTGAAATGCATATGACAGTATTTGTAATAAAGGACAGGATTACATTATTTTAAGAAGCTCATTACACCAGTCATCTCTGCAGGCTTTACCCGTAAACTAAACAGAATGCCAATCATATGGTCCATAACTTGTACAGTAATCATTTTAAGCAATGTATCTTGAGCTTATTTCTTGTTTGCTTTTCATTTTTTACTTTGATCATGTTTTCCCCATGAAACAAGTAGATAGTTGTCAGGCAGCAGGTCTTTTTTGGATAAGAAACATTTTTACAAATGGGGGCTTCAGAGATTTCTACTTTCAGCATGTTACTTGGTACTTTAACAAAGCTGAATATAAATTATAATTAGAACTGCAGTGCAAGTTGAGTTGAGTGCTGCTTGTTTTTCTTATACTTGATTTTGACTGGCATTCCATTAACATATTTAAAAAGTAATTTATTTTTTCATGCCTCACAACCTTTTTGTTTCCATCTAGATATTAAGTAAGCTGTCATGCAGTCAATGCATTGAAATATTTTTATTCTTCTACACTTCATTTTGTCTTGATTGGACTCTCATAATGACGGTTTGGCACCCAGGGCAGTGTATTTAGTTAGTTTTTGTTAGGTTTTGAGCATAGCTCCTCCCCTTTCTAGTTGACCACACCCCTTCCCATTGACCCCACCCATTCAGCTGTCTCCTGCAGCCCCCCTTTGATTTGAAGTCACCAGCCGCCACTGCCACCAGTCTCACATAGACCTATGAAACCAGTACCGGCAAAAAACACACATAAATACATGAAAACATACTCGGAGGCTCTAAATAAAAATCTGCAAAAGCAACAGAGACCTCCAAAGCAGACATCCAAGCAACCTTCACCCCCCCCAACACAAACTATGAAACACATACTTCACAAAACTAATGTGCCATGCAATCACAGCCCTTAAGGCAAAATAACATACCCAACACACTAGTAATAGGTGACTCAATAGTCAGGCACAATGACGTCCCACTCACTAGGCTGAACAAGGAGAAGGTTACTGTTAGCTGCCTGTTGGATGCCAGGATCCACCACATAACACAAGCACTAAGGTCACTCCAGAACAAGTACAAATATGACTCTGTCATTGTCCATGTTGGTGTGAATGACTGAGCCATACCTCCCAGGACTACATGAAAAGAGACATGGTCACGTAGCCCAGGCCGGTATGACCATGACCTTGAGTAGCATCCTGCCCTCACCAAGAATGATTCCATGGTATAAAGAAAAAATTATCAATTTCAACAATTGGCTAAGCTTCTGGTGTCATTCAAAGGGGATCCAGTGTCTGTCAGCCTGAGATGACATGCTTGACAAGCCACGCTGCTTCACTAGAGATGGCTTGCACCTTCCACCCATAGGCTTTCGAATACTGGCCAGGGCTCTTGCCACCCCTATAGTGCCTTTTTTAGGTAAGGCTCAAAAGACAAACCCACCGCCGTAAATAGCACAGGTAACAAAAACTTGAGGGCAATGCTGCTCAATGCCAGAAGTCTAAACCTAAAAATGCACGCACTCGAGAGAAAATTGATATATGTGCAGTAACAGAAACCTGGTTTAAGGCTCCAGAGAGCACCCCAGCACTACCAGGCTACAACTCATACCATACATTTCGGCCACAAAACCCAGAATGAAATACAAAAGGTGGGGGCGTATCCATATTCATCAAGGATACCCACACCTCCAGGCCAGTGGCACAGCACGATACTTCAGAGATCATCCACATGCAACTAACAATGGGAAAACTGCAATTCAAATTGTAGCATGCTACAGATCACCCACCATGTCCCAGGACCCCCTTTCTGCATTTCTGGAAACACTGGGAAACATAAAGGTCCTACCAAACATCCTGATTTTTGGTGATTTCAATTACCCAAACAATAACTGGGCGAACTACTCAAGTATTAAATCCCTTACCCAATGTTTCCTAGAATTTATAAACTCAAACATCCTGGATCAACTGGTCAACACCCCCACCAGAGGTGACTACATATTGGACCCGGTCATCATCAACATGGGTGACAGGTGTTCCACACCAGAGGCAACCTCTCGCTGGTCAGATCTGGCTATAAACTAATCATTCTGGATATCCACATTCTGCCCCCACCCCCGGTCAAAGAAACCATTGTGAAAAACTTTTCAAAAGCAAACTTCATGTTAATTATGACCGAGGTGGAAAGTTTCAAAGCCCCCATGCTAAAGGATAATGCTGGCCCCAAGTCGCAAAATCCTTTACTAATGCACTCTATGGGCACCTACAAGAATGCATGGATCGTGCTATCCCAAGCAATACCAAGAGTCACTCCTCCAAGAAAAGGAAATCAGTCTGGTGGACCCCTGCCATAAACAAGCTATACAATAGAAGTAGGAAACTAGTACAGAAAAAGAGTAAAATCCCAAGAAGGTAAGACATCCCTGATCAGTATCAACAAGAAGCTACAATCCCTCATAAAATCATCCAAGGCTAGCTTCGAAAGAAAAATTGCCAAGGACTCCAAAGATAACCACAAGACATTCTTTATGTCAAGAATCTAAGTGGCAATTCTCAGATCTGCTCAGAGTTAGTGCAGAATGGCACAAAATACACTGAACTGACTGATATTGCCAACATCCTGGCAGACATGCTCAGTGCAAACTTCACCCCCCTCTCACCCACAAAAGGGCCCATAACCATACCAGAAGAATGTAGTGTCCCTGAAATCAGAGAAACTCAGGTTAAAACAGCCCTCTACAAAGCCAAAAACACAGCATCAATGGGAACGGACGGTGTCCCAGGCTGCGTCCTACACGAGCACAAAGATGAACTAACCCCTCACCTAAACACACAGTTCAAACTCAGCATCTCTGCAGGCTACGTGCCGATAGAGTGGCGCACAGCAGCAATTATTCTACTACACAATGGTGGACCCACAACAGACCCCGGGAACTATTGCCCTATAAACCTGACTAGCTTGGTCTGCAAGGCTATGGAGCGCATCATCATGGATCTCATTAACAGAGACATTGGGAACCTCCAAACACTGGACCCTACCCAGTTTGGCTTTGTTAAGGGCAGATCATACCTCCTAAATCTGGTGAACTTCTTTGAGACAGTTACCAAGGCTATAGATGAGGGAAAGGTGGTCCACACAGCCTACCTAGACCACGCAAAGGCCTTCGACATCATTCCCCATTCTGGTATTATAGACAAGCTCACCAGCCTGAACATAAATCCCTACATCACAAGATGGGTTGCCAGCTGGCTCATGGACAGAACCGACATGGTAAGAGTTGGGGGAGCTAGGTCTGACTCTATACCGGTTACAAGTGGCATTCCCCAGGGCTCAGTCCTAGGACCCCTCCTGTTCGGCATATATTTCTCAGAGGTACAGGCAAGCACAGGAGGTCTATGGCTGTCCAAGTTTGCAGACAACTGCAAACTAGGGGCTATAATTGACTCTCTGGCTGACACAGACATCCTCCAAAAGGGTCTCACTGAGACAGTTACCTGGTGTCAAAACTATGGCCTCAAGCTAAATGCAAAAAAGTGGATAGTCATCTCCTTTGGAAAAAACAAAGTACCCACAGACTACCAGATAGGTGGTAGCCCCCTAAATATGGAAGATGTAATAAGGGATCTGGAGACCCAAGTAGATAATCTCTCCTTGGATAATCACATTGCCAGAGTGGTTAGAAAATCCTTCTATGTGGCCCATCTAATCACAAAAGGGTTTGCATCCAGATCAAAAGAGGTCATTGTGCCCCTCTATGCATCACTCGTCAGACCCATCATAGAGTACAACGCCCCATTTGGGATGTACCTTACAAGACACCTGCAACAGCTGGAAAGACCACAGAAGTACCTCACCAAGAGGATCACAGGCCTCAAACAGATGCCCTATGCAGCTCAACTGAAGAAACTCCAGCTGTACTCGGTTGCATACCACCTACTCAGAGGTGATCTATGCCTGACATACAAGGCCATGTCAAACCCGGAATTGATGGACATGCTCCACCTAAAGAAAACCATATCCCCTCGAGCCACACACTCTAGGGATCTAAACCTCACCACAACAATAAATTGGACATGCTGGAGGGATAGATTATTGTCCCAGAGACTTCCCATGCTCTGGAACAAGATTCCAATCTACATTAGGCAGAGCTGCTCGCTAACACTCTTCAAGAGAAACCTTGACGAGTGGATGGGAAATAGAAAGTTTACCCCGCGGATCACTTCAATGGCAGAGGCACAGGGAACTAATCTAAGGGGGCGGTGAAAGTCAACACAATTCCGGCTAGACTTATAAATGTCTTAAGGCAGATAGCCTAGTACCTACTTATGAACCTAAGAACCTATAAGAAAGTCCTCCACACATTAATGAATTTTGAGACATCTCTGTGGTGAGTTAGAATTTGCAGTTTGTAGTGCTCATTCAATTGCAAAAGAAAATTGTTGCTGGTTTAAAGATCAATGAAATGATGTTAGAGGAGTCAATGGTGGCTGTTGAAGGTGTAAGTATCGAGGACAAAGGTACCTGTTCTCATTTGTGTTATGAAATGTGTGTGATATGTAATTTATAATTCTATCTTTAATTGAGTTACATTTAATTTCTGGTGATCTGCAATAGACAATCGACACTCCAATGATGTGATTTAATGTGGCTATACAGTTTTTGTGATATTAACTAAGCACTTGCTTGACAGCTAAGCCATTATTTCTACAGATCAGATGTAGCAGCTTTACATATTGATAAGCGCTACCTATGGCATTAGTGTGTTCTGTACTAAGATAACTAGACATTGATCTAATACTCAGTGCTTCTGGGCTATAAAGCAATTGCTGAAAGTAGCTATGTAATGCAGTGGATTAGTTACAGGTAGGGTACTTGATCATTGTGCACTGAGTGTATTGTTGTTCTTATATGTTTTAAAGTAACTAGTACACTATTTTGGTGCGAAAAATCCATTCCCAAATTACTTAGTTCTTGCTAAAGGTGCATGTCAGCCTGCATACTCTTTTTGGTGCCAAATTCTACTCTACCTGAGAGTCCCTGAGCTACACATTACCACTCTATCTTAACACTATATGTTCTTGGCATCAAACGAAGTTTAAACATGCTAAGTGCCATTTTCAGCAACAGGTATTACGCCATTGCTTTCCTAGTGACATCATTACTGTTTTCCCCCTCCCCATATGCTATTTTCTTTGTTAAAGTATTTTACTTTAATTGCACTCCCTTACTTACTTTGTGTCATTTTTGATGCAAACACATCAGGTATGCAACTGCTTAAAAAGTAATTCAATTTCACCTTCAGTGGGAACTTTGAAGCCTCAAATCAATTCATATTTATTTTAACAGGAAGCTAAGTCTTGTTCTGGGGTAAAGAAGTAAAAAAAATACTCTAAAGACCTTGAGACAAATGTTTAAGTTACCCCCAGATACACCCTCTGAAGCAGTTATCCTGCTTTACTATGGCAGCTGTAACTGCTGACCATGGAAGCTTTACTGGTCAAACTAAGGGTCACCATCGTAAAGCAAACACATTGCACTCTACTTCTGGGCTGGTGACCTCCTATAGGCAGACAGACTTGCCATCTACTATTTAGTTGTGCTTTCCCAGAGTAGCTCAAATTTCCATAGTGTGTCACTAGAACAGAAAAATAATAAATCTGTTTTTAGTAGGGCAAAGTAATGGGTGCTAATTTGTATTAGATAAATTTCCTTGTACAGGACTACCTAAGGAGTTGCCATGCAGAATGATATTGCTCTAATCAGCAGCAGACCTCCCGAGTCATTTTTATGTAGGCAATAACCCAAATAAGCCAGACAAAGCATTTCTGTTTCTTTAGAGCTAAAGTTATTAAGTACTGCTCTACTTCAATGACAGTATTAAAAATTCTTATACTTTCACTTGCTGGAGCATAATTCTCTATTCCCAAAGTTTGTGGGACTCACACAAGTGCCTTGGTGGAAATCTGATTTGTGTGTTAACACAGAATACTGTTACCCTAAATCAGGACACAGTTCCCTCAGCAAAGCATAAAATAGTTTTTTTTCTTGTCTGTTTTTCTGGGATCAATACCCTCCAACTGACTATTTTTCTAAAGGCACAGTTTTGGGGAAGCTGCACAGCATATGTGGCTTCACTTCACTCCATCCCAACCCATTCCCTCCTACACATCTATCATTAAACTGATATATCCACACCCTCCTGGTTCCTGTCACCTACACAGAATAACACCCACTTCCAGCTACTACCCTGGTAAGCATTACCCTTCTGAAAACCAAAGTCAAAATCAACTGCTGCATTTAACTCTACTAGTGCTCATCTAACTCAGGGGCACTGTACGAGCACATCCACTCATGCATGAATCGTGCCATCCCAAATAGAACCAAAATGCTCTCATCCAAAAAAAAGGAAGCCAATCTGGTGGTCCCCTGCCATAAACAAACTTTACAACAAAAGGAAGAAACTTTTGCAGAAAAGAGGAAAATCCCAGAATGCGAAAAACTCCCTTACTAGCCTCAGTAAGAAACTGAGATGCCTCATAAAATCCTCCAAAGCTAGTTACGAAAATAAAATTGCCAAAGATTCCAAAGACAACCACAAAGCATTCTATAACTATGTCAAGAATCTAAATGGCAATGCTCAGATCTGCTCTGAGCTAAAACAGAATGGCATTAAATATACTGATCCGAAGGATATTGCCAATATCCTGGCAGATCGATTCAGTGCCAACTTCAACCCCCTCTCACCCCCTAAATGGCCCATCTCAATACCGGAAGATTGCCAAATTCCAGTAATAATGGCCACACAGGTACAAAACGCACTCTCTAAAGCCAAGAATACAGCATCCATGGGACCAGATGACATCCCGGGCTGTGTACTACATGAACTACAATATGAACTGGCACCTCACCCAAGTGTCATGTTTAATCATAGCCTCACCTCAGGTTTCATGCCCACTGAGTGGCGCAGAGCTACAGTTATCCCAATCCACAAGGGGAGATCCACCTTGGATCCCGGAAACTACCATCCCATCAGTCTGACAAGCCTTATCTGCAAGGCCATGGAGCATATTATCATGGAACTTATAAACAAAGACATTGGCAAACTTCAAACACTGGACCCCACCCAGTTTGGGTTTGTGAAGGGCCGATATTGTCTCCTGAACCTGATTGACTTCTTTGAATCAGTCTCCAGAGCCATGGACAAGGATAAGGTGGTCCACACAGCCTATCTAGACCTTGCCAAGGCCTTTGACACCATCCCCCACTCTGGAATCATAAATAAACTTACTAAGTTGGGCATGAATCCCTATGTCACCCAATGGGTTGCTAAATGGCTTACTGATAGAACCCACACTGTAAAAGTAGCCAACTCCAAATCCAGCTCCAGACAAGTGACAAGTGGAGTACCTCAGGGTTCAGTCCTGGGGCCTCTCTTGTTTGGCATCTACTTCTCTGAAGTACAGGTCAATACTAAGGGACTCTGGCTAACAAAGTTTGCAGATGACTGCAAACTGGGAGCCATTATTGAATCCCCAAATGATGTGGATACTTTACAAAAGGGCCTTACAGAGACAGATGCTTGGTGCCAGAGCCATGGGCTCAAGCTCAATGCCAAGAAATGTATTGTTATCCCCTTTGGGAAAAAACATGTATCCATGAATTACCATATAGGTGGCAGTACACTAAACACAGAAAGTGTGATAAGAGACTTAGGGACACAGGTGGACAGTGGTCTCACCTTCGATAACCACATCGCCACAACAGTCAGGAAATCCTTCTATGTGGCACACCTCATCACGAAGGGCTTTTCATCCAGAAAAAAGAGGTCATTGTCCCACTGTACTCATCCCTCATTAGACCCATTATAGAATACAACACCCCATTTGGTATGTACCTCTCAAGACATCTACAACAACTGGAAAGGCCTCAGAAATACCTCACTAAAAGAATCACAGGCCTAAAGCAGATGCCCTATGCTGACCACCTTAAAAACTCCAGCTATACTCTGTCGTGATATCGCCTACTCAGAGGCGATCTGTGCTTAACATACAAGGCCATGTCAAACCCAGAGCTGTTGGACATGCTACACTTAAAGAAATCTCAATCTCTCAGAGCTACACGCTCCAGGGATCTAAACCTTGTCATCACAATAAACAAAACATGCTGGAGGGATAGGTTCCTGATCCAAAGACTCCCCAGACTCTGGAATAGATTGCCCATACATGTCAAGCAGAGTGCCTTTTTGGACCTCTTCAAGAGGAACCTTGACGATTGGATGGGAGAAAGGAAATTCACCCCAGGGATCACGTCAGTCGCCCTGCTAGACAGGGGTCCAGGAAAGTAAATAATGTGGGAAGAAATAGCCAGGGAATTGTTATGGCTAGGCTTGTATAGGCCCTAGGGCTGATAGCCTAGTACCAACCTATGAACCTATGAACCTATGAACCTATGAACCTTCCTCATTTCTCTACTTTCACCCTTGTAACGTGCATATTTAACCTTATTTACTGAAACACCTCTGCTATACTTGCATATTTATTTCGGTAAAGAAAATGCCTTCTACTATCTATGCACCCTCTACATCTCACTCTTTCCCATGCATAAAGTAATTTATAGCCTTGTATTTTGCAAGTTCACTTTATAATCTGTGTTAAATAATTCAAATATTTTCCCCTAAACCAGTGATATTCTAACATAAGCATTCTTTCAAACATCACATTATGAAACCTTCCAAATGTATGCCTATTCCTAGACTACAGTTTAAACTACAATGATACACGGGAACTAACATTACTAATTCCCTGCTATCATCTCGATCTGCCCCTTTTCTACTCCACATACTTTGCCCCTCTCTGGCATACCCCTAGGTTGGCTATCTTCACTCACTCCAAAATGTTCAGCCCTGGTGTCAGTTAACCCAACTTTCCTTGTATCTTGTTTATCTCTAGACAGTCTTGCTTTTAGCTAAACTAATTACCCTTCAGACTTCTTATGCTTCACACTTGTTCTTTTCTGGACAGCCTCATTACTAGCTGGGCTGAATTTCCTTAATGCTCCTTATCCTTCGTTCTTGTTCTTCTGTAGTCAATCTTAGTGGCAGCTAGGCTGATTGCTATACTCACTTGCTCTTTTATGCACAGCCTTAGTGCTGACTTGGCTGACTAACCTTTATGCTTTTTTCTTCCTCTTATCATCATCATTTCATTAACTTTAATTCCTATATTCACTGATCTCCCCGACATTTCAACTTCTTTGTAACCCTTTCCATCATATAACCATTTCTTATCACTTTTCATGCCTCAGATTTGACTTCTTACTACTCCCCAGCACAAACATCCTCAATTGGCTAATTTATCCCTATCTACCTCAGCAGTTATCACATACTTACTTCCATTTACTACCTTTAATTACTTTAATTCTATTACTGATAAATACTGTCCCATGTTACCCATCAGATCAAAGGTTGAAATGGCCTTCCTCTCATTCAAAGTCTCCCTCTTCATCACACTTCAGCTTACTTCTCTACTACATTGCCTTCACATTTCTAATACCATACCCACTCACACTGACAGCTCTTTGAATAGCAACTCAGAATCATCAACTGGGCACTGTCATCAATTCCCTCAGTGATGTGGACATCCAAAAAGAGGGTTTCACCCAAACAAATGACTGGTGCCAGAAACATAGCCTCAAACTGAATGTCAAAAAATGCGTCCTCATCCCCTTTGGGGAGAGTGATGTCCCCACAAATTATCACATTAATAACAATGTCCAAAGCACGCAATCAGTTGTGAAGGACTTGGGCACCCAGGTTGATAGCAGACTGACTTTTGACCACCATATTGCCTCCGTTGTATGGAGAGCTTTCTACATGGCCCACATCATTAGTAAGGGTACCTCATCCAGGGACAAGGAGGTCATAATATCTCTGTATTCTTCCCTTATAAGAGCTATTATTGAGTACAATGCCCCTTTTGGCATGTACCTCACAAAGCACATGCAGCAGCTGGAGATCCTGTACCTCACAAAGCACATGCAGCAGCTGGAGAGACCACAGAGGTTCCTCACCAGGAGAATACAGGGCTTCAAATATCTACCCTACACAGATAGGCTAAACATCCTATACCTTTACTCAGTCTCATACAGACTCTTCAGAGGTGACCTCTGTCTGGCATACACACCAATCTCAGAACCTGCCTTGATTGGACTGCTGCATGTCCATATGTCAAGCTTCACTTGAGTAACTCACATGCGTGACCTCAACCTGGTTTGTGACATCAATAGGAGAGTGCCTCATTAACCCTTTTTAAGCGCAACCTGGATAACTGGATGAGAAACAGAAAATACACCTCTAGGATTCCACCTGTGTCCCTGCTGGACAAGGGCATTGGGTTCTGACTTGTCAGAACATGGGCTAAATTCTTGACTAGGATTGTAAGAGCCTCAGGGCCAATAGCCTAGTAACTTCCTATGATCCTCTGATCAGTGCCAGAGCACTCATCTACTTTAAAGAATTGTGTCTGCAGTCTTATTTAAACATCTGTCTTTTCTAATAACACTAACAGAAACAAGTTTGATACAAGTTATACTCCTGCAAGAGGATGATAATCCTATCTACCAATTCTAAAAACAATTGCTAATAAAGAAGTACCTTTTATCACTGCTTGTACTCAGAACAGGTGACATTCAGACAAGCCCAAGTTCCAATTCCAACCACAAATTAACAGCAGTCATATGTCCATCAGGGTAAAGACATTAAAATAGCTTGACTTAATATGTGTAGCTTGGACCAATCTTAAGCCATGGCGTATGAACCAACAACCACATATAGGCCAAGGTTCAAGAATGCCAGCACTTCCTGTTAACTATGTCTGTATAATGAGCAGCAACATGTTTGCTAGTTTTTTTCTTCATAAAACCTCTTTGCACTTGTGTGTCTGGCAGCCATACAAGGGTAAATGGCAGAATATGCTAATGAAAGAAAAAGTAAGTGAATTGCAAGTTAATGAAACAAATTAACATGGTGGAGCAAGTCAGTAACCTGTAAAACAAATGCATACAGGCTGCACTCCCTTTTGGACTCATTTCCAATACACTCTGGAATACAGCCATGAACGCACTTAAAAAAAATGTTAGGGGCTGTTACTGCAATCATTAACCTACATGTGCAACAGGCTTTAATACAAGATACTGCTGTGGTTGTTGCAGCCAGACCTCAGTATAGAAGGAGCAGAGTGTTCAGACCATGTTTGACTTATCATGGACTTCATGATACTAAACTATTAGAGTGATATAGGGTAGACAGAGATACCTTAGCAACCAGTTAACCTCTTCCATCCTTCTGTGAGGCCCTGCAGAAATTATGAAGAACCCATTCCAGTGAAAACCAAAGTATGTGTATCATTACCTATACCAGCTATAGGAACTTGTCAGAGACCCCAGGGGATACATATTAGGAGTGTCACAGGCCTCAAAAATATTACCCCAATGTCTCACTGCAATGCTACAACATATAAGGGAGCATAGCTGGTTTACGCATAGCCCTCAGGAGAGAGCACCATACCACATTCATACACCATAGCACATTTCCCTTTCAGGTGGTCTGTAATACATATGGGATCATCTATAATGTGTATGCAGTTAACCCAGGCAGTTTCCATGACTCCCATATTTGGCACACATGTGATCTGTATATAAGGTTTTCTAGGGGCACCCTTCCATAAGGGCGTTTAGTGGGGAATGCAGGTTATGCACTGGATCCTTAGCTCATGAAACCCACGAGAAACCCACACAACTCCACTAAGCAAGGTGACAATGATGCACATGCTCAAACTAGAGATATTATAGAGCATGTATTTAGCTTTCTCAAATCATCCTTCCGATACCTAGACAGATATAGATGTGCGCTGTAGCATGGGCCGACCACCTCAGCCACAATAGTCAGTCTGAACCATGTTACACAGTATAATTGCCAGTAAACAACTGCAACAGGGACAACAAGGCCAAGAACCACAGTTTCCGGGATCATTGGCAGGGCCAGCAGGGTCAGCAGACACAGATGATGTGTCTGATAAAGAAACAGCAGCTGTGGATGATACTGGCAGATGTAGGTTTGCACAATAAGCTATGTTCCTGGTGAACAGAGAAAGGATAGCGCACGCAGTTAATACCTGAGTGAAAACGTAAGAAGCCGAGCACCTACAGATGCTAACAGTGATGCATGCAAAATGATCAGCTTTCACTTACCTGTGACAGAGCCAACCCCAGAATAGACAACGTGTAGCAGCAGATTAACCAAGGTAAGTGATGAACATGTAAAGAAGAGATAAAAATGATTACCCTCATATGCAAGTATTGTAAGTGACTAAGATAAAATGTGGATCAACTACACAGGAGTGTCATCAGTTACTTCATTAGTGGTAATATATGCAACATAAATAGTAATCTTTTAAAAAGTATATAAGAATGGCTTTTCACAACATATGGTATACAGCCTGTACATCAAGCCAAAGAAGGCCCATGTCAAAACAACATCCACAATATTAACTCAAATTTAACAATCATCCACATAGATACAAGAGCGAGTGGACTTACACATCACTAACAAATAGAAAATATAACATTAATATACAAGACACTAATTAAGGAATATACCATCCAACCGAGTAATAAAACAAATATATATTATCCAAACAGATATGCTTGGCCTGCCCAATATTGTGCATCACACATGAAAGTTGCCCAGCTGCAGTACCCCAACAGTGACCAAGGTAATTTCAGCATCATCTGAAGAAGGTGCAGAGCCAACAGTAATTCTTTACTAGCAGTACTGCATTACTACTACAAATACAATGAGGGTGACAATCTAAATGACAACCATTTGAACATAAGCAGGAATAAAAAAGTGCAGCAGTTTTGATTAAAGCAGGTATCTCACTCAAGAAGCCTCAGTTATCCACTCTGTGCATCAAATATAGGCAACTCTAAGTCACAAAGAAATGTGCAAAAGGCAGGGTACAGTCATCATCACTTGCATAATAGGGGAGGAGGAGGATTATAGAAGGGCAAACCTGACACCAAAGAAGTGTGTGTGCGAGCAAATATGCATTGTCAAGGCCAGTGGAAACAGATGTAAGTCATCCAATATTAATGATTTACTGTATATACATGTGAATTTTGAGGTGGTATAGCCAAGATGTACCTTATGTGGATGCACAGAACACAATTAAGGGAGTTCTGCTAGCACTACACCTTAGCATGCTAGACAGCTATGATCTGTGCATGGTAGAGGCTTCAATTCACTGTCACCCCTGATGACAAGAACTACCTCTGTCAGGAGTTACGCTGCTAGTTTCATGACCACAGCTAGAAGTTGAGGTGCTACCTGAATGTGAATGATGTTTGCAGGATGAGCTCTTGTCATGTCTATGTCCACAAACATGATCACATGGTCACCCACATCTGGGTGTGAACAACTCAATCACTGTTGAAGCAGTGATTGTGATGCCCCTATGGGAGCAAGATCTGGCATGGTCATGTTGGCTAACAGCTGATGATGTAGCAGCTCTTTGGCTACATGGATGCTGACCCTTCCCCACCAGATATTCCTTTACAGACACTGCATTATCCAGTGTGTCTTTCATCCAGTCCAAGGACTCACCCACACATTCAGGCAATCCTGCAGGTCAGAAAGCACAACATGCAGTACTCTGACTATCTCTTCTGAGGCCCAGATGGAACTCACCTGTACCTGCATGACGGACCTAAATATACATTGCATGGCACCTATTGATACACCAACATCAGGGGGAGGACAGAAAGCATGCCTCCTCTGAGTACCTCTACCGATACCCCTGTTTGGTACTTCACTCTCACAATGGCTAAAAGGAGACTCTGACAACTCTGCAAATGGAGTAAGCACACTACCCTGATTAACCATGTCACCCTCAACCTGTCCTATCTCAAATGGCTCTATGTCATGGGGAGTCATGTTGACTGGGTCAAAACTCTGAGGTGGGACTGTGGAAGCCACATACTCTGCATCAGACTAACTGTCTGCACCCCAGTCTCTTCTTCTTCTCCATTCTCATAATGCCCAGAGGCTACAAATAGTCTGACATCAATCAGTAAGAGCTCCGCAGTGCCAGTGTTAGGCTCACATGTGATTGTAGTAATAAAACACAACAAAAAGAGAAAAAAAAAATGATCAGACTTATGCTATATAACTCTGAGTTATGCAATGCAAAATGTAAATGCAATTAAAATGTCATTAAGGCAAACTTCAAGATCAATATATAAACGAGAACAACTGAAAAAGGTATGCCCTTACCATTTGCTGGTAGTTGTGGAACCTCATTACCAGATCTGCCTAGACAGACAAAATACAGATTGTTAAAGGTATAATAAGCATTAAACAAAAAAATGGCACATGAAAGACAACCCTACTTATAACTCTTACAAAAGATTGTAAAATATATCCCTATTTTCTCTCTCTCTCTTTTCCTCGCTTTTTCTTTAAGTTCATAGGTCCATAGATTATTAGTGGTAGATAGCCTTTGGTCAACTTCCATGTCTGCATAAACATCCATCATGACACTAGGAAACCCAGATGAGCTAGTTGGGTTCCTTAAAGTAGACAGGATCTCCTCCATCTTAGTGAGTGGTGGTTCAGTAGCAGGACCACCACCAGTAGCCTCCAATCCCATACTGTAACACCATATATCACAGCTGTCCAGATTTTCACAGAATGTCCAGATTTTGGTCTGTTCATAAAATTTGTGGTTTTTAGGTAAATCATTTAGGACTGAAGTCACCATATAATGGCAAATAATTGAGATTCAAACTTCATACCTTTCAGAAAATGCATGCTAATGGAATACCTGTTATTCTATCAACGTTCTAAGTTTATAAGAGCAATATTTAAAAATTGTCCCTATTTTAGGGCCTTTGTTCACCCATTATTTTTGGCTTTGTCCAGTAAAGTATGTCTGTCAGTCATTTGTGGCTGACAGAAGTGTCTCAGCCCAAGGAATGGTGAAATGGCACAGTAACAGGCCACTTTTTTAGAGCTTAGACCTCATGTTGAGGAGCAAAAAACATTCAAAAATGATACTGATATAATATTTTCAAGTGTGTTCTTCTTGACCATCAGATATGCTTCTTGCTGTGGTATGAATGGTTGATACATCTCTCTCTCTGAGGTCTGACTCAGGCATGTGCTTGAGTCTGGCAAGATGTAACTGCTGAGTATGTCAAGCAATGCTTACAGGCATTATTTAGCTCCCCTCCCCCAAATACTGATCTGTATTGAATGACTTAATGAAGACATTTATGTATGCCTTTTATTATTTTGCTGACAATATAGAACTTTAAAGGCATTAATGGATTATTCATCAGTACTTGATGTGTATCATGCTGCAAAGCTGTCACAAAGCGTGAGAGGGCCTGTGTTAAGATAGTCTCTTGTATTTTTTTTTTTTTTTTTGGTGGGTAGTTTATGTTATTGCATTCATTGCTGTACTCACTTATGAGCATGCCCACTGTAATGGTATATGAGCTGCAAGCCATTTAGCAAGCAGGTGATTAAATAATCAATGCAATGAGTCAGTTTTTGTCATTTATTCTTCTTTGTGAAAACTTAATAGAATTAGCCCCTGGAATGTTGGCTTTGCCAACATCCATGTAATGGTGTTATCCGCATAAGGATAATAAAAAATGTGTTACAAGACAGTGTGTAACTGGTGTTTGTGAAATGTAAATTTTCAACAGTTGACTTGCTAATACATGTTAATGTTTCACCTGGTTGTGATTTATGTTAGAGTACTGTCATACAGGTATTACAAATGTGTTTAAAGAGGATCACTTCAAGGCAAACTGTGATGTATAACATGATACTATACTGCATTCACAGGTGTTGTTTGATAGACTTTTATATTTCAATGTGCATGGTGTGGTAGTTGCAGCAGGAAGGACATACGTAATATGATTGGCTACACTCACACAAGAGCATCGTATCCAAAATATTTTTAAAATGACAGGAGATACAGTTTCCTTGAAGCGGATGTCAAGATATAATACTGCTCTCACTTAAGTTGCTTCCGGCTAGGTCTGCTATGTCTACCTATCCATTTATGGTCTTTCTATCACAAATGCATGCATCATATGCATAGTGATATACTGACATTCATACACACACAGCCCAGTCATCAAGAGAGTGACTGCACATGAGTTTTGTTTTGATGTATGTGCATGTTATTATATGGAACATAACCATGACCCTCATCTTGCAAGTATATACATCTGACAGCTGTTATATAAGTATAAGTATGGATAGCAGCACATTATAATATTGATATGCTTGTCAAAGTGATAGTTCTGTATATATATATATATATATATATATATATATATATACATATGTATATATATATATATATATATATATATATATATATGTGTGTGTGTGTGTGTGTGTGTGTGTGTGTGTGGGTGTGTGTGTGTGTGTTTTGTGTGTGTGTGTGTGTGTGTGTGTGTATGTGTTAGTTCCTTCTGGATTGCAGTGCATAAATACAGTGACACTTTCTACCACTCGCAAAATACTAATTGCGACCACAAATGTTTGCTTCTTAAATTAATGTTATTATTGAACTGATTTCACAGGTGTGCGTGATTCTTTGCAGTATGTCCCAATTTTTATACGTGCATATATTGCTGGTACAATAAGTTCATTATTGCTTCTTTCATACATACAAGGCAATGAAAGATTTACAATTCTTTAACCTGTATGCATGTTGTAATATTAGTCATTTGTATGTAAATTATTTCCTTTGATTATTCTCTTAGTATGTAGGACAGTGCATTTCAACATGGCCACTGACAGGTCTAGCCATGAACAGATGTTGCTGAACCAGTACAGTTACTTAGTATCATCCATATTTGATGAGCATTGCTGCTCGTTGCACTACGATGGATGCATGTGTAGGCTTAGCATGACATGTACACAGTTGTTAGTGAAGTCCCAGCATAGTTTCAGTAACAGAAGCTTGGTTAAAAGATGGCTGTCATCCATTAGATTTGTTTCACTCTAATTACATTATGTATAGTGGCATAAGACCGACATAAAAAAAATATTGGATGTTTGTTACTGCTAATTAAAAATAACACTTCCATCTCTACATTTAAAATGACAAATGCAAATCTTAACAGATGATAAAGCTCCTAAATGAACTTCTGACACATTAATATTAGGAAAACATATATAAATTCACATAGCCTGTGCATACATGCCATTGCCTTTTAACATTTTAATCATAAAAATCTGTTTAACGTAATGCTTCCTTTAGATCTACCAAAAATACAGTTATCCTGGGAGATTTCAATACAAATGCATTGAGACAAGAGGTATATCAGTTAAATAATGTTTTGTAATAACTAGGTCTGGTACAAATAGTAACACATCCATGCAGACCGAACCTGTTCTCTGGTAATAATCCCGTATGTGACCTAATTCTTATTAACATTCAACACAGGTGTCTTCATTTCTCTGTACTACCCAGTAGCCTCAGTGACCATTGTCCTGTTATCTCCTATAGGACAAATAAAAAACCTGATTGAATTATCATAGGATACTATCAGGATTTAAAGAAAACTCACTTAATACACTGTTCAGAAATGTTGAGTGATCATTTATCTATAATCAGACAAATGCTAGAATTTCTCTAACTGACAATTAATACATTGACTCAAGTACAGGAACTCCCCTTATCACTTACATGATGTAGACTTCAATGTTAGTCCTGCCCTGGATAACATAGAGAAAGGACATGAGAACAAAGGAAACAAAACCCGTACAATGAAACCTTACACTTAACTTTTCTTGAACTCAAGAAAAAAAAAAAAAACAGAATAAAAACTAATTCCACAAAGGAAATCTAAATAAGAAAAAGACAAAAAACACACTTATCCACTCCTAAATACTGGTGGAAAATGATAAAGCAGGTCAGTGGACAGATTACAGGCACAAAGCACACAGACCATAACCCAGTTTCTCGGGGCAAAAAAAGCTACATTTACATCTTCCTACAGAAATATCCAACCAGAAAATATTATTACTCTTTAGAACACACTTCTTTCCCAAATCCCTCTCCAGCAGACATGTAATGACAGCCCCCAATGCATACACAGATATGCGAGCATTTCTGTGCATGTACACATACAGGCACACACACACACACACACACACACACACACACACACACACACACACACACACACACACACACACACACACACACACACACACACACAAAGTTCTGTTCTTGCTGAGTGCTGACCTACATTCTACTTTAAACAACTTGCCGTCACAGAAATTAAAGATGTTCTTCTTTCGGCTTTTCCCGTTTAGGGGTCGCTACAGCGGAACTCCAGTCCGCTAATGATTGGCAGTAGATTTTTATGGTGCCAAGGTGCCAGCCCAATGCCCAACCTTCAACGAAGGCATGCCCATTCACGCATGTCTTTCGATCACCACTCGACCATGGGGAGGACATGCAGACTCCACACAGAAGGCGCTCAAGATTTTAAATTCAAATACCTCTTCAGGGAAACCATTTAGCCAACTACACCCTGCCTCCCTAAAAACAGCATTTTCTTTTGCCAAAGCCCTTAATCTTATCTACAAACTGTTCCTTACTCTACCTTCAGTCCCATTGTACTTTATAGCCCCATTATCCAAAGTAGGTGCACCAAGAGATTGCAAAAACTATAGGACAATTTCTAACCTATGTCCACTAAGTAAATAATTTGAAAAACTCTTATACAAGTAGATATTTCACAAAATAAATAATATAGCATCCCTTTAGATAGACAGCACTGCTTCTGTAATGTTTTCAGTACTATGACCGCACTTTAAAATGCTACCATCTCAATTTACTGTAATCTGAACAACAGACTACTTACTACCAGTCTTTTTGTGGACTTGACAGGAGCATTTAATAATCTGACTCCTACACTTTTGCTTAACAAACTGCATGAGGTAAATTTTGGACTAAATAATATCCTTTGATTTAAAAGTTATCTGGAAAACAGAACTTTTCAGTTATACAACAACAATGTTCTGTCTGATATAAGTATTCTCAGTACTGGAATACCCCAGTAATTAGTTCTTGGCCCCTTACTGTTCTCATTATTTATGAATTACTTACCTTCCAACCTACCCAAAATCAACATGGCCTCTTATGCAGATGATCTACTAGCTTTATTGGCAAATAAAACCCTTTCTGGACTTCGGTACATATTACACACAATTTCTCTCATCTCTGCAATTGGCTAAATAACACTAGAATAATAATTAATCCTAAAAAGTGATAGCATTATGCTATTTGTTCCTCCTCAAAAAACTTACCAATCTCTGCCGATAATAGTAAAGGGTAACTCAAATAATCCAATATGTAATGAAACATAGCAAAAATATCTAGGGCACCATCTTGATCCTGCCTTAACTTTTGTATGTTTCTAATGTCAGCAAATTACTTTTGCAAATGAAACTTTACTACAATATTTCACACCAATTTATCCTCAACTGCAAGGCAGTCTACAGCTAGAAATGTGTTTGTTCCCAGAATTGAATATACCCTTCCTTTAGTAACACTTGACACTAGCAGCATCACACAAAAACTACAAATACTTTAAAACACAATTTGTCATTTTATATTTCTAGCCAGCAAGCATACCCACCACTGTAATTTCTTAAAGAGATTCCATTGGCTGACAGTTACTAGCCAAGCTGTTATGCTTAGTGTGCAAAATTATCATGCTGAGTCAATGCCCTCTCCTGAAAATCAGCCTTACAAATAACAGACCCATCATACTCATTCAGAGGAAGTCAGGATGATGACATTACTTTGATGAGACCATGCTTTGGCACTACCACAGGCAAAAGGGCCTTCACTGAACTTGGTCCAGCATCGTGGAATCAACTACAGAGAGAAATACATTCTCATATAACACTGGCTGACTTCTTGCTAAACTGAAGGAACATCTATTAGAATAAACTGCCTGCATTTGTTTTTCTGACACTAGATATGTCACTGTGGGATTGCAAATGTACTGCAATTAGAATATTTACAAGTACTGCATATGGGTAACACTCTGCTAAGATTACTTCACCCTGTAAATATTGTAAATATTGAACGTTACCACATTGCTTGAAATATTTTGAGTATTGCTATGTCTTGCTACCTCTTTTTCTATGTGTATTGACTTTTAAAATCCATTTTTGTTATTATATGATGTATTTACTATCCCTTTTCTATGTGTATTTACATTTGAAATCCATTTTTGGTATCATTTGGTGTATATTGCATTTTTACTTTTGTTTTCTTTTTTTATTGTATTATGTACTTTGCTGCTTCGGAGCCCAGGTCATAGGTTCATAGGTTCATAGGTTGGTACTAGGCTATTGGCCCAGAGCCTATACAAGCTAACTATAACAATTCCCTGGCTATTTCTTCCCACAGTATTTGCTTCCCTGGACGCCTGTCTAGCAGGGTGACTGACGTGATCCCCAGGGTGAATTTTCTATCTCCCATTCAATCATCAAGGTTCCTTTTGAAGAGGGCCAAAGAGGTGCTCTGCTTGACCTGTATGGACATTCTATTTCAAAGTCTGGGGAGTCTCTGGGTCAGGAACCTATCCCTCTAGCATGTTTTGTTCATTGTGATGACAATGTTTAGATCCCTGGAGCATGTGTTTCTGAGGGATTGGGATTTCTTTAAGTGTCCAACAGCTCTGGGTTTGACATGGCCTTGTATGTTAAGCAGGGATCACCTCTGAGTAGACAATATGTGACAGACTATAGGTGGAGTTTTTTTAGATGGTCAGCATAGGGCATCTGCTTTAGGCCTGTGATTCTTTTAGTGAGGTATTTCTGTGGCCTTTCTAGTTGTTGCAGATGTCTTGAGAGGTACATACCAAATGGGGCATTGCATTCTATAATGGGTCTAATGAGGGATGAGTACAGTGGGACAATGACCTCCTTTTTTTCGGGATGAAAAGCCCTTAGTGATGAGGTGTGCCACATCGAAGGATTTCCTTACTGTTGTGGCAATGTGGTTATCAAAGGTGAGACCACTGTCCACCTGTATCCCTAAGTCCCTTATCACACTTTCTGTGTTTAGTGTACTGCCACCTATGTGGTAATTCATGGGTACATGTTTTTTTCCCAAAGGGGATAATTATACATTTCTTTGCACTGAGCTTGAGCCCATGGCTCTGGCAGCAAGCATCTGTTTCTGTATGTCCCTTTTGCAGAATATCCACATCATTTGGGGATTCAATAATGACTCCCAGTTTGCAGACATCTGTGAACTTTGTTAGCCAGAGTCCCTTAGTGTTGGCCTGTACTTCAGAGAAGTAGATGCCAAACATGAGTGGTTACAGGACTGAACCCTGAGGTACTCCACTTGTCACTTGTCTGGAGCTGGATTTAGAGTCGGCTACTTTTACAGTGTGGGTTCTGTCAGTAAGCCAGTTGGCAACCCATCGAGTGACGTAGGAATTAATGCCCAGCTTAGTAAGTTTATCTATGATTCCAGAGTGGGGGGTGGTGTCAAAGGCCTTGACAAGGTCCAGATAGGCTGTGTGGACCACCATACCCTTGTCCACAGCTCTGGAGACTGATTCAAAAAAGTCAATCAGGTTCAGGAGACAAGATCGGCCCTTCATGAACCCAAACTGCATGGGGTCCAGTGTTTGAAGGTTGCCAATGTCTTTGCTTATACATTCCATGATACTACGTTTCATGGCCTTGCAGATCAGGCTTGTCAGACTGATGGGGCAGTAGTTCCCGGGATCCAAGGTGGATCCCCCCTTGTGGAGTGGAATAACTGTAGCTGTGCACCACTTAGTGGGCATGAAACCTGAGGTGAGGCTATGATTAAACATGACACTTAGGTGAGATGCTAGTTCATTTTGTAGTTCATGTAGTATGCAGCCTGGGATGTCATCTGGTCCCATGGATGCTGTATTCTTAGCTTTGGAGAGTGTGTTTTTGACCTGTATGGCCATTATTACTGGAATATGGCAATCTTTCAGTATTGAGATGGGCCCTTTAGGGGGTGAGAAGGGGGTGAAATTTACACTGAACTGATCTGCCAGGATATTGGCAATATCCTTGAAATCAGTATATTTAATGCCATTCTGTTGTAGCTCACAGCAGATCTGAGCATTGCCATTTCGATTCTTGACATAGCTATAGAATGCCTTGTGGTTGTTTTTGGAATCTTTGGCAATTTTATTTTGGCAGAAAAGTGTTAGCTGACCACTCCACTTTAGACAGTTACCCAATTTCAAATAAATAAATGATAGGGATTACTTCCGTGTCACTATTAGACAGAGGCACAGTAAACTAAACTTTAAAAAGGGCACAGTATACTCAAATCAAGGGGTGGTGTAAGCCAAACACAGTCGGGCTAGGCTTATAAATGCCCCAGGGCAAATAGCCTAGTATAAACCTATGAACCTATGAATAAAGAAAATAATACAGAATCACTTCAGTTTCCATTAGTATACATAAATAAGAAGCAGATATGCATTCAGTGAAAATAAATGTCTAAGCAGTTAACTGTACTGCTTTGCTTGGGAGTATGTTGTTTGTAGTAACAGGAAAAGTAGAAATGCAGTCCAAATAACCTAACATTTACTTGTATACCCCTGTCCATCCAGGGCAGATATTTGTAAGCATACCTCTCAACCTCTTAGAGCAAGAAATGTAGACATAGCCATAAATAAAAGTGGTACAGAGGCCCAAAAATAGGGTCAATTTTTAAATATTGCTCTTATAAACTTAGAAAGTTGATAGAATAACATGTTTTACATTAGCATATATTTTCTGAAGGGTATGAAGTGTGAAACTCAAATGTCTGTATTATTTTCTAATTTCAGTCTTTAATGATTTGCCACTAATTTGCCAGAAAACCACAATTTTATGAAAAACAGACCAAAAATATGAGGCTAAAATCTGGACATTCTGCGAATATCAGTACAGCTGAGAATTATGTTTTCAAGTGTATTTTAGGAATTAATTATCCAGGAAATTATGCAGTCAGTTTAGAAGCTACAATCTAGGTGGTCAATCTCATCCCATAAAAAATGTCACCTCAGTGATCAGATGCTTTGCCAATGGATCTACAGGGAACACACAAAAAGAGGTTGTTTTTGTATACAGCAGAACTGGCCACACATACACGATTAGGTGTTCACCAGTATGTACAAACAAGTGCAGTATATCAGCTGGGGCTTCCCATATCATTTCCTGCTTGGCCTCACAACAGAATATGTGTGAAGGTACGCCCATCAGTTTTG